>NC_091950.1:236105193-236230193 GCF_031021105.1 Erythrolamprus reginae
TGGTGTTTCCCCGTTGCCCACGCAAAGGGGAAACCCCATCTTCGGCTCCTCGCTGCTACTGCGCTGCCGAGCAGATCAGCTGGTGGGCGGCCGAAGGAACCTTCCCTGGGTGCCGCCCGCCGCTCGAGAGCAAGAGGGGGAGAGATAGAGAAAGAGAGAGAAGGAAAGAAAGAGATGAGAGAGGGAGGAAGAGAGTGTGAGAGAGGAAGAAGCAAGATAGAGAAAGAGAGAGAGAAAGAAAGATGAGAAAGGAAGGGAGTGACGTCATCGGGTGGAAAAATCGCGATATAGCGTTTCGCAAAGATCGAGATCGCGAAACTCGGGGGATCACTGTATATATATATATATATATATATATATATATATATATATACATATATATATATGTATACATATATATATGTATACATATATATATGTATATATATATATATGTATACATATATATATGTATACATATCTCACATGTTTTTTGCTGACATTTTTAAAATTAAGGGAGACTAGGATGGCACCATTTCGGCCTTGATCTGGCCTCATCAGCTAGCCACACCCTTACTGGGATTTGATCCGGCAGCTTCTGCCTTGTAAGACAGAGAATTAACAGCTGAGCCACCAGAGCTCATCCCTTCAGCTGTGTACCAGGGAGGGGCTATATGTTTTTTATGTCGGATCACCCTGGTATATTGAAGGAACGTCACTGCTCCTTTTTGCCTCTAGGCCCAACCCAGGGCCATTTCAAGGCAGTTAATTTATTCATAGCCGACAACTATATTCTGTATGTATCACATGTTTTTTGCTGAAATTTTTAAAATTAAGGGAGATTAGGATGGAACCATTTCAGCCTTGTTCTGGCCTCATCAGCTAGCCACACCCTTACTGGGATTTCATCCGGCAGCTTCTGCCTTGTAAGACAGAGAATTAACAGCTGAGCCACCAGAGCTCATCCCTTCAGCTGTGTACCAGGGAGGGGCTATATGTTTTTTATGTCGGATCACCCTGGTATATTGAAGGAACGTCACTGCTCCTTTTTGCCTCTAGGCCCAACCCAGGGCCATTTCAAGGCAGTTAATTTATTCATAGCTGACAACTATATTCTGTATGTATCACATGTTTTTTGCTGAAATTTTTAAAATTAAGGGAGATTAGGATGGAACCATTTCAGCCTTGTTCTGGCCTCATCAGCTAGCCACACCCTACTGGGATTTGATCCAGCAGCTTCTGCCTTGTAAGACAGAGAATTAACAGCTGAGCCACCAGAGCTCATCCCTTCAGCTGTGTACCAGGGAGGCGCTATATGTTTTTTATGTCGGATCACCCTGGTATATTGAAGGAACGTCACTGCTCCATTTTGCTTCTAGGCCCAACCCAGGGCCATTTCAAGGCAGTTAATTTATTCATAGCCGACAACTATATTCTGTATGTATCACATGTTTTTTGCTGAAATTTTTTGCTGAAATTGGCCTAGAGGCAAAAAGAAACATCAAATTGACCAAATCTATGACATTTAAAGAAAATAAATATAAAATGCTATACCGTTGGCACCTCCCATCAAAGAGGTTAGCTAAGATACACAAAAATAATAACTCAATATATTGGAAATGCAATAAAACACAAGGCACCCTCTTTCACTTATGGTGGTCATGTGCAGAAATGAAAAAATATTGGAAAAAATTGAGTAATTGGTTGCAACAAATAACAAATACAACAATAGAATATACACCTGAATTTTTTTTACTTCTGCACATAATAACAGCGGCAAGGATTGTATTTGCACAGAAATGGAAGAATTCACAGCTACCGGAGGACAATGAGATAATTAAGAAAATACAGTATATGAGTGTGCGGAGATGGACAGACTGACCATTGAGGTAAACAATCAGAATGATTCGGACTACTATGCAATCTGGACAACATGGTATTTATGGACTAAAAAAAGGAATCCACAACAAATGTCGGAATAAAACATTAAGATATACAAAAATAGTTAAAGAAAAAATAAATAAAAATGTATATACAAGATGCTGATTCACCTGTAAATAAGAGTATGTATTGTTTTAAAAATTTAAAAAAACTTTAATAAACATATTAAAAAAAACAAAATAGTTTTTTAACTCTCGACTTTTAAACACATTATTCCTGAATAACTGGTGTTAGTTCATCTACATCCTTATATATGTTTACAGGCTACGTTTTGACTTTTACAATTACATTTCAATTAGAATTCTGGGAAAGCTCCCCTCGCCATTTTAACGGCACTCCTGCTGATGTCTCACATTCAATTGCTGGATTGCAGGTCAGGATAGCTTAACTGATGGGTTGGGCTCTGGGTTGAGTTAACTGAGTCAAAAACGTAAGCAGCAAGGCTCACATTATATCACCTCATAAAGAACTCAGGACCAAATATATTGCAAAACCAGAAATTCATTCCCAACATTATCCCGTGCCATAATGTACAATATGTTCGTCTTCCTCAACACAGCAATTTCCAGATGTGTGGGGACTGCAACTTGCAAGCTTCTCAGCCAGCCAGTGGCAATGCTGGCAGAGAATTCTGTGAGCTGCAGTCCCAGCAGTGGTGGAAGTTGCCAGCTCAGGGAGGGAAACAATATGGCTTCACAGCAAACTTAACACTAATGCAGTTTCCTGAATGCCCCTCTAAAATGAATTCCTATTTACCATCAGATACTTGGCATTACTGAATGCAGAGTTGTTAATACAGGTAGTCCAATACATTTATATTGTGTACACAGGATCCTTTTCAGAATTCTGAAATCCTACATAACGTCCTACAAAGGGCTTTGATCTTCCACAGCCCCTGTCTTATTTCTGTCACTGCTCAAACTTCAACAAAAGTTTATAGCATGGGAAGAAGAGAGGGTGGTGGAAATCATTTTATTAAAAGTATAAAACCTAACTGGTTTGAACAGAGAAATGTTCTCTGTAAAATAGAACTTTACACAAAACTTTACAGAAATAGATCTTTACACAGAGAGGGAGGGAGGAAGGGAGAGGTTGGTTTATTCCATAAATGAAATTTATGAACATGATACCAACAAGAATATTGTGCCGGGATGAACGCTTGCTCTTTTTCCTGTTCTGAAAGCTTAAACTAAGGGGTGAAAGTTGACGGCTTCACATCTTGAGCAACCCAGAGTAGGTTACAGAAGAAGCCAAACAAGATTATTCAGAAGTGTTTGTGTTTCAAATGAGGACATATCTGTCTTCCTACATTGATGATGATCCCTCAATCATTTTGGTGCAGTCCTATTAATCTTACTTTACAAATCCATGCCGTGATTTATATCATGTTTAATTAACTGATGGAGGGCTCCTGTGGTAAAATGGCATCGCATTAAGATTTGTCCTTATGGCAAACACGAAGCACCATCTTTAGTTTTGCAAAAGCAAAATGTCCGGGGATTCATTGATGACAGGATGCCGGAATCGCAAGAAAGTCCCTCCTGTCGTTTGAAAATCCAGAGAGTGTGGTTGCCATATGCTCATCATTTCCAAGGTGGGGGGGAAAGTGACAGGACCAAAAAAGAACAGCTCTGGTTCCTCCAATATGTTCAAATCTCAGATGAAAATGATAATGCAGCAGTCCTGTACAGAGGCCAAATCTGACATGAAAGCATACAGGAAATGTTCAAAAGGATTAATGAGACATTTCTTTTTGAAATATAAATTACTTTCTCCTCCCTCCCCTTAATACAGTAAGTTACGTCAACAAAGTTGATTTCTTTTAGCAGTAACACTATGAAAAGCTGTAAGTCTCTTTTCACACACTTATCGAACAGAGAAAAAAGCAATCAGAAACTTAAGTTGAGCATTATTAAATAAAATCTATGAATGTATTTTTCTGCATCAGTATAAACCTGTAATATAAATGTTTGGTCTGCAGAGGAAAATTGTTTTATTTCCAAGATAGCTGATTAGTAAATCTGTCAAGGAAATCTATTTGACTTCTTGGTAAGCATTTGCAAAGTTCTTAATGTCTGAAAAGTATCAAATAATTTGAAGACTGCTTACACATCAGGGCCATTAGTATATATTGGTACACATCATGGCCTGTTAGGGAATTACAGTTTTGTAGATATGCTGTATATCTATGGAAATCACATTGAATTCATTATGATGTGCTTTTTCTAGACATGATGTACATGCAGACATAGTGCACTATTTTACAAAGTTAAAATTGAATGGTGAATGTAAACTTACTTCTCTTTAGAATTACATATTTCTCCCAATATTTAGATAAAATTGCTAAAAAGCCACCATTTAATAGCATTCATATTGACATTCCTATGACATGAACAGAAAAATATACCAACATTCATACTGTAACACAGACAGTATATGTCAATATATTTTGTCTTTCTCTCTATGTGTATTAGTGTAGGCATCTCATTGTATATTTCTCTGTTTTTATTTACTATCAGACACTTGGTTGAACATACAATTAAAATTAAAATTTTAAAGGATACCTTTGTCTCATAGACAGCATTTCTTTGTCCCTGAATGCATTTAGGATCTAAGTAAGTAAGACCATTGAATGATTACTGAAATAAAGACAATGAAAGAAATTGATATTTCAGAAGAGCTAACTGATAATTTGATATAATCCTCAAATCAGTAAGCAGAACTATTTTTAACAATTTAATTTGTGCAGACTAAGCAGAAAGAAGAAGGAGAAAATATTATCTTTTAACCTTTAAGCATTTGTTTCTATGCATATACTGTATGTACACATGCACAGATAGTGAGCCACAATTGAACCACAATTTATTAATATTTAACACATGTGTACTCAGTGGGATATGTTATTATACTGATACAAAAGAAACTAATGAGCAGTCAAGCTACCATATGTCATGACTTGGGCCAAGGTAGAAGATGCATGGACACAATAATTCTTACTTCCACTTTCCCGTTAAAGCTATTAATCCTGTTTGAGGCTTTATTCCCAGTTAGCTGAATAAAATTCTAATAACTTCTAGTTAGATCTGAGAGTTGACGTCCACAAGTCTTAAAGTTGCAAAGGCTGCAGACCTCTATTTTGGAGGGTTTTGAAACTGAGAATGAGAGAAGAGGATTCTGGGAGGCAAGCTACTCTTTCTCCCCCACTTCATGTTCTCCCTCAAAAAGGAAAAAGAGAAGAGGATGATCAGCAACAAGTTGCAGTGGCAGCAAGTGCATAGTTAGGAGATTTGAAAGACTGGCTAAGGTCTGTGTGTTCAATAGAAATTGAAAAATGAATTGATGGCACATTATTAATCTTTCAAATCTTCCAAATTTACCCTATCTTTCAAAAACTGCCCTAAATTATCATTTACATTTTTAGGTTAATTTGAGTCCACTTCTACTGGAAAACTTCCTTAGAATCCCCCAGAACTTTGGAAGCGGTCCTTCACTCTTTCAGATGATGTCTACCCAATTCAGTTTGGTCCATTCACACAAACAATACTGTTGTGTTCGTTT
Source organism: Erythrolamprus reginae (assembly GCF_031021105.1). Lineage (NCBI taxonomy): Eukaryota > Metazoa > Chordata > Lepidosauria > Squamata > Dipsadidae > Erythrolamprus > Erythrolamprus reginae. The sequence continues at coordinate 236,110,672 of NC_091950.1, forward strand.
AAAAATATTCACAGAAATTCTGTGATTGGTTAAGACGCGGCTATTTAGAAAATAGCCGCGAAGGTTAAATCGTTGTCAGTTAAAGAAAACCCACCGTTTTAAGAGAGTATAAATAGGGCAACGGATTAGCCGTTGCCCTCATTCATAAAACTGCTGTTCCAGTGCTTGTATTCTGTCTCGTTATGAATAAACCAGTTCTGATTAAACTACCGGAGTCCTGACTTTTCAGTGGTGACGAGGAGGTCGAACTCCCGCGAACGCAGCCATGAACTCGGCCATGGCTCCACCACCGCCTGTATTCAACTCCGAAACGGAAGCTTGGACCTCGTACATGTCCAAATTCACATTTTTCCTCAAAGCGAGCAATCTACATGACGCCGATGATGAGAGAAAGAAAGCTATATTCCTCGCTTATTGCGGCACAGAAGTCTACAGCTTAGCCTCTACGCTCGTTGACCCAGACACTCTGGAAACCATCGCATGGTCAGCTCTACAAGCAAAACTCGCCGCACATTACCAGCCGACAACTCCTGTCCGCGTATACCGCCACCAATTCGCACAAATGCGGCAAGCAGACGGAGAATCTACCAACGATTTCATTACTCGGCTACGCGCACTCCTTCCAAAATGCAAATACAAGGATCCGGAGGAACAGTTGATTGACCGCCTTATCTTCGGACTAACCAACATCACGCTACAGAAGAAATATTTAGTAGATGAGGATGCCACCCTCCAAGACATTCTTAAGGCAGCAAAAGCCTCCGAGGTATCTGAAACATCTGTTGCCGAGATTAAACGCGCAACCTCAACCGTTCATCACATCCCCGATGAATCAACTTGGCACGCCTGCTCTCCCGATGAGAAACACTTGGAATCCACCACTCCAGACGACACCTGCCTCCAAATCCGAAGAGCTCCCGACCACGACACCAAAGAGACACCCCGTTCAGACAGATGCGCCGGCTGCAACGGAAATCACCCACGTTTTCGCTGCCATTTCAAGGACGCCTATTGTCGCCGTTGCCAGCGCCGCGGCCACATCGCTGAAGTCTGCCGCGCCGCCAACCCAACTCCGGCAAATCCGCAAAACCAACGACCCTACTTTTCACCAAGGAATCGATGACCGCCGTTTTCACGCAACGTTTCCCGCCCGGCTGACAACTCTCACTCTTCAAACCAACGAGGTAACTGCCCTTCTTCTGTAAACTTCAATTTCCCCACTGCGGAAAACAAGCTATTTGTTTCTCTTTTCCTCAACGGCCGTCCCTGAGAAATGGAATTGGACACTGGCTCCAGACATTCCATAATGCCTTGGGGAAAACTTAAATTATATTTACCTCGTGTAAAAGAGACTGACTTAGAACCTTGGGAACCGGGTTTGAGTGATTTTCAGGGACATAAGATTCCAGTATTAGGATGTTTAAATGTGCCTATTGCTTTTAAAAAGTTTCAAGGGTTTTTACCTCTCATAGTGGTTGACGGTCCTAAACACACATTATTGGGACTTAGATGGTTGCAATCCCTAGGCATTGAAATTTCAGGGGTTAACAATGTATGTGACTCTTTTGACTCAAATGACTTATTGAAAGAATTTCCCGAAGTTTTTTCTAGCACACTAGGCAAATATACAGGCAGACCCATTTCATTTAATTTGGACCCAAACATTTCTCCCATCTGTCTAAAGCCCCGCAGAATTCCCATCCCGCTTTTGCCTAAAGTGGATGAACAATTGGACAAATTAATAGCTCAGGGCATCTTGATTCCCACTGATCATGCTAAATGGGAAACTCCTATAGTAACCCCTGTTAAACCAGATGGATCTATTAGAATTTGCGCAGATTATAAAGCCACAATAAATAAAGCCTTACAGCATAATGCCTACCCAATCCCAGTCGTGCAACAACTCTTACACACATTAGGAAATGGGTCCATCTTTGCGAAGTTGGACCTGGCCCAGGCATATCAGCAGCTTCCTGTTGATCAAGACACCTCTGAGGCCCAGACGATTGTAACGCACAGAGGTGCCTTTAAATGCACCCGGCTCCAGTTTGGAGTCTCTACCGCCCCCGGCATTTTTCAAGGTCTCATGGAACTACTTTTAAATAATATTCCAGGGGTCATCCCATATTTCGACGACGTATTAATATCGGCCACATCTAAATCAGAATTGTGGGATAGAATCAGGCGCGTTTTAACTAAATTTAAAGAAACAGGACTCCATTTAAAAGCAGACAAATGTTCCTGGGCAGTTCCCAATGTAGAATTTTTAGGCTTTACAATAGATAAATTTGGAATTCACCCCACAAATGACAAAGTTGATGCTATAAGAAATGCTCCCACCCCCTCAAACAAGACAGACTTGCAAGCATTCCTAGGACTCCTTAACTTTTATTCCATCTTTCTTAAACAGAAAGCGACGGTGGCAGAACCGCTCCATAACCTTCTAAAGAAAGACTCTGCCTGGACGTGGGGACCAAAAGAACAAGCCGCTTTTACCGCAGTAAAAAATTTACTTTCATCCAACAGTGTTTTAGTACAATATAATGTAGCTATGCCTTTATCCTTAACTTGCGATGCTTCACCGTTCGGCATAGGAGCTGTCCTCAGCCATAATTTTCCAGACGGCACAGAAGCCCCAATAGCCTATTACTCTAAAACTCTCTCTTCAGCTGAAAGAAATTATTCCCAACTCGACAAAGAGGCGTTAGCCCTTGTGGCTGGAGTTAAACGATTTCATTACTACCTCTGTGGTCGCTCCTTTACTTTAATTACAGACCATAAACCTCTTTTAGGCATTTTGGCGGGAAACAAACAAACTCCCGCCTTTCTTTCCCCTCGCATGACTCGTTGGGCTATTTTCCTTGCCGCTTACAATTATACTTTAATCCACAGGGGGGGGAGATATAGGGAATGCCGATGCATTAAGCAGGTGCCCCCAAACGGAATTGGTCAGTGATCCTGCCCCTGCCTCAAGCATTTTATTAATTGAAACTAGTAAACAAAATTTATTAACAGCAACAGAAATAGCCAATCAGACACAAGGAGACCCAATTTTAAAATATATTAAACAATGGATATTAAAAGGATGGCCAAATGAACAGCAATCAAACCAATTTCAACCCTTTAAGAACAGACAGCTTGAACTAAATGTGTTAAAAGATTGTATATTATGGGGAGACAGGGTTGTTATTCCAAAATCCTTACAGAAGCAAGCATTGCAATTATTGCATATAGGTCACCCAGGAATAGTCAAAATGAAAACTATTGCCAGAAGTCATTTATGGTGGCCTGGGTTGGACAGGGACATAGAATCATGGGTTGGTGGTTGTGCACCCTGCCAGAGAACAAGACCCAACCCACCAAAAGCCACACCATCAGAGTGGCCAACACCAAGAGGGCCCTGGTCCAGAATACATATTGACTTTGCGGGACCAATCAGGGGCCAATCCTTTTTACTAGTTGTAGATGCATACTCCAAATGGCTGGAAATTGAACTCATGGCATCTACAACTACTAGTGCAACCATAAAGGCACTAAGGAAAATGTTTGCCACACATGGCATCCCAGACATTGTGGTCTCTGACAACGGGCCCCAGTTAACAGCCCGTCAAATGGAACTATTTCTTGCAGACCAGGGCATAAAACATGTGCTCACTCCACCTCATTTTCCCCAAGCGAATGGGCAAGCAGAATGAATGGTTAGAACCACAAAGGAAGCATTAAACAAAGCACCATTAGGAGATTGGCAACAACAAATCGATGAATTCCTAACCATTCAGCACATAACGCCATCAGCGTCCACAAACAAAAGCCCGGAAGAACTTTTAATGGGCAGAAATCTCCGCTCTAAATTAGACAGAATTCACCCAAATTACCAAAGTGACCAAAAAGAAGTTAAATTACAAAGCGAGAGACAGTTTAACATTGGGGATTTAATTTACGCTAAAGACTATGATTCAAATGATAAATGGAAAGAAGGAACGGTATTAGAAAAAACTGGTTTAAAAACATATATCATAATATTAACAGATGGGCGTAGTTGGCATCGGCATGTCGATCAACTACGCAAAAGAATTAAAACTAACTCAGACATTTTGCCTACTATAGAAAAACCAATAGAGGACTTACCAGAACCACTTCGAGACTCCAGCGATGGCTGCCTGTTGCCCCCGGCGGCCGGCGGAGATCAAAATGCATCATCGCAACCAGGCCCGTCAGAGACTAGCCTTAGCGGAGCAACAGAGCCAGCCGTCCAGGCAAGCAGTTCCCAGCAAAATGAACTGCGCAGGTCCCAGAGATCTGTAAAGCCGCCAATCCGCTTACGGGACTATGTGACGTGGATTAACACGTAATCATGGTCTCGTCTAAAGAGGGAGGGGTGTTGTGTTCGTTTAAAAATATTCACAGAAATTCTGTGATTGGTTAAGACGCAGCTATTTAGAAAATAGCCGCGAAGGTTAAATCGTTGTCAGTTAAAGAAAACCCGCCGTTTTAAGAGAGTATAAATAGGGCAACGGATTAGCCGTTGCCCTCATTCGTAAAACTGCTGTTCCAGTGCTTGTATTCTGTCTCGTTATGAATAAACCAGTTCTGATTAAACTACCGGAGTTCTGACTTTTTAAATACGATAATCATATAATCAATGCCAGACTCACGCTTGAAAATGAAATACATGCTATTGGATGGATGGATGGACAGATGGGTGATGAATATGGGTTTGTTATCTCCATTCCAGCACTCTTCATTGAGACTCCTCTAAAATACCTTGAAAGCTGATAGCACTAAGACCATGATGGTGAACCTATGGCGCGTGTGCCACAAGTGGCACATGGAGCCATATTGGATGGCACACGAGATGTCAGCTCCAGCACACATGCAGACTGGCCAGCTGATTTTTGGCTTTGGAGAAGGCTATTTCACCCTCCAGATACTTCAGAGAAGCATCCCTGAAGCCCAGTAGTACAAAAAAACAGCCAACAAGCAAAACAAAGCAGACTTCCGGTTTGCCCATTGTGCTGTTTTTTGCACGCCGGGGCTTCAGGAAGCTTCCCTGAACCCTCCGGAGTGCAAAAGACCTCACAACGGGCCAACCAGAAGTGCATTTTTCTGAACTTCCAGTTTGCCCATTTGCCCATTTATTCACCATCCCATGCTTCAGTGAGGTCTGTGTGCATGTGCAGGGATGAGGGGGGGTATCATTGTGTGAGGCAGTGTGGGGAGTGCACATGCATAGGAGGAGGGAAGTGGTGTGGGCACACCCACACACTCCTTTTTGGCAAGCGAACAAAAAAAAGTTTGCCATCCCTACACTAAGATGTTAATGTTAAGATTGGCCTATTCCAAAAAACAAAACAAAAGAAATCTTCTTAAAGATTAACTAATTACTATCATCCATAAAGGCCAGATAGCTGTTCATGTTTTCTTTCGAGATGCCACACATAATGGAGAAAATACCATGCACAGTACCATTCCTTGATGTGACATCAAAATTTTGCTGTTTTCTCACTCCTTTGTCTCACTCTAAACCGATATTTTGAAAATTCCCTTTGTAGTAGCACCTGCCCTCAGAACAGCACCCAGATGGCTTTGACCCCGTTAGCCTTTCATAAGGCTCTGAAGACCTGGCTGTTTCCCTAGGCGCTCAGGCCAGGAGGTTAGACAAGCTTTGGCTGGTGATGTGGTTTTTATGATTTGTGGGTTTACTGTTTTAACCTTGCGTGTCATGGGTTACATCCTGTTGTTGCTGCTTTAATCCTTGTACTGTTGTGAAATGGCAAGCTATATAATTCATATAAACAAGCAAACATGTTGGTGTTGGTCTCAGTGTCTCAAAAAGATGGCAAAGGAAAAGAAAGTTGCAAATAATTTCAGTGTCGCATTTAAGCTGTTAGATGTGCGATTTCTGGTGAATTGCTATCAAGTCCTTTACATCACTTTACCAATACAACTATATTATCAAGCAATATATTTTGTCTTTGTCTTTTTAATGCTCTTGCAAAGATATGTGCGTGTTGAGGACATGCTCTAATCTTCCAGATGCAATTTAATTCCAAATCCATAAAATGTACTTTACCAATGATCTAAAGAGCTGCTACTGCACTACACATGAATTTGGAGATAGTAGGATGGCTATACGGTTGTGTTCTAACTTATCTCACTGCCAGTTTATTTTCTCCCATGCTGTGTGAGTGTGCCGAATGATTGTGCATGTGTGAAGTACATGCGTACATGCACAATAGCAAAAATTCAGAAAAAAATCCCCCCAAAAAAGAAGAAGCCAAAAACAAAATACTGATGCATGAGCAGTGCTGGAAACTTGACTTTTGAGCATGCACAGTAGAAAGAAAACCCACCTTCCTCACCAAAAAAATTCAAAATGAAATTTTTTAAAAAGTGGCTGCCTCCATGGACCGGCAATGACTGATCCAGTTCTCTGATGTCATCATGATATCACCAGCAGATTGCTACCAGTTTGGGCAAACCAGTCCAAACCAGGGGAAATCCACCTCTGAATAGCTCAACCTAGCAACTCTAGGTGGATTCCCTAGTTTGGGTCCTCTGATAATCAAAGTAAATAAACACAAAAACTGGGAAATAATCAAAATATTTTTCTTATGTTGCTCAATCAGGAATGATTAGGATTAGCAAGTTAAAAATTGCCTAGAATATCCTCTAACCCAGGGGTGGGCAATTAATTTTGCCAGGAGGCCGCATGAGAAATTGGGATGGTTTTAGAGGGCCGGATTAATATAATTAACTCAGTTCTACCCAATACTGTATATTATTGGGTAGAACTGAGTTAATTATATTATAATTATAAATTATAATTATATAATATATTATATTATATATATTATATGTTCTGCCGGCATGTTTCAACCGCCTGTAATTACAGGGTAATTAGTCCAGGAAGACACACACCACATGATAAAAGGAAAACCCAAAAGTTTTTGTAAACAGAAAAAAAGAAACAGCTCCCTTTTTAAATGTCAAAGAGATTTTCTGGTATACACAAGGCACAGGTTAAATGCAGTCCAATTGGTCACCCAATAACTGCGAAATTGATTCCAATTCTAAAGTCCAGAGAGTCCACACACACAATCTTGAAGAGCAAAAACCACGATCTTGACGAAACAATGAATCAGATAAACTGCCATGAGGCTAAAACACCAGGCTGCACTTTTATCTGTAGCACTAATTATAGCAGCCCCACCCAACCACAGGTGGCCTCATTTTTTCTTGAGTTCAGTTCTTCAGTTGTTGTCTCCTATGCATCACTCTACCTATGCGTGGATGTGTCATTAATTCTTGTTCAGAATCCAGGGATGATACAGATGACTGATCTCCTTCTGGGCTATTTGCCAAACTCCCCCATTCCTTGTCACTCATGCTTCCTTGGTCAGAGGAGACTTCGTCATCAGATTCTACTGGGAGCAAAACAGGCCTGCGGCATGTGGATGTCTCCCCCACATCCACCTCCACACTCCTTGGGGCAGGAGCTGGGCCAGAGCCAACCACAACAATTATATATATATAATTATATATTGTAATTATATTATAATTATAAATTAATTGACCACACCTTCTTCCTTCCTTCCTTCCTTCCTTCCTTCCTTCCTTCCTTCCTTCCTTCCTTCCTTGTTCCCTCCATTTCTCCTTCCTTCCTTCTCCAGATGGAGAGAAGCTTCTGTCTCTCTGATTTTCTCTGCCTTTTATTTCTACTTTTGGGCAGTTCTTTACTTCTCTTTCAAAATATTCCTTTCAGGTGCCTTTCTTCAACTGACCTACATTGTCAGTTGAGAGAACATAGTGGAGGCTTTGCCTGAAAGTAACTTTGGATTCCTCTTCTTCCTCCTCTTCCCTTTTCCCCCCCTGAGAGGTGGGGGGGTTGCTTTAAATTTCTTGGAAATGGCAATGAAACTAACGAACAATTTAAAAATGAGCATTTATTGGACTTTTGCAAAAGGGCATGGAAAGAGAATTTCTCCTTCTTTCCTCCCTCCATTTCTCCTTCCTTTCTTCCTTCCTCCATTTCTCCTTCCTTTCTTCCTTCCTTCTTTCCTTCCTATCAACCTCTGCGGGCCGGTCACAGACAGCGGGGGGCAGCATGCCCAGGTCTGTCCTAACCTAATTAGATTGTGTTATTACAGTTCTTTCTTTCTTTCTTTCTTTCTTTCTTTCTTTCTTTCTTTCTTTCTTTCTTTCTTTCTCTCTGTCTCTCTGTCTCTCTCTCTCTAGGTGACAAAATATTTACATCCCTAGCTTACTTTTATGGCAGTTTTTTTTTAAAAAAAGTATAATAACGGGTTTCTAATATTAGGGCTGATTGCATTGATCATTTGTGCTCTCTGGGTAATAACAAAATTAATGAGTGAACTATATCAACCTGATTTTTACGCAAGAGGCTAATTAAGAATGCATGACATTCACATTTTTCTTTTGTGCTGCACTGAAAATTCTTGCTAGTAAAGGAGCCTCTATCTGCCTCTGTCCCTCTCCCTCTCCCTGTCCTCTCCCCACCCTCCCTCTCTCCCTCCCACCCTCTCTCTCCCTGTTTTCCAAATGTAAAACCAGCACTGTGGCAGAAAGGTCATCTCATTTTAGTTCAAGTCACATTCTTAGGACAACTTTCAAGATGCAGATCTCCTGTATTGCAGTCGTCACAGCTACAGCTGCTTGAGCTGTTCTCTTGGGAAATTCCAAACTCTTTGGAATGAACACCACCTAGTGCTCTTTCTGAGGAAAAGCTCTTATGGGTGTGACAGGGAAGTGAAAAGGAGAAAACAAAGGTAATTTAGCCTGTTAAATGTAAAACTTTACCCAGTGAAATCCTTTGTTTAAAAGTTCCTGTAAAAAAAGAAATTTTAAAAAATCAAGTAAACTCTCAGTATGAAACAAATTAGCCTTAGATCCAAATTTAAATATTAATTATCATCAATATCATATTTTTCATAGAAAAACAATGGAATATTGTTGAAATTAGTTTTTGAGGAATGGTGCTGTAGTAAATATTATTGATGAACTATGCATGCATACTGATCTTAAATGCTTAAATGTCTTTCAATTCTTACACCATATCTTCCTGACAAATAACATATTTTAAATAATATTTTAAATTATAATTGTTCTTTTAAATTTAAGTATTTTAATATTTTGTTTCCTGAACTTTTAAAATGGTAGGAATTATGGTGGGGACACAAAGTTGCATGTTTCAATATGATCTCATTTGTTTCACTACAAAAAAATGATGATTTCATAGGCAGTATAGAGAGATGCTATTATCACTATTTTCAAAAGCAGTAAGGAAAATGTATGATCATTTTGTCTGGTTTTTCCCCATTTTTGATAGATATAATAATATGAACTTCATCATTTCCTTCTCAAGTGAGAACTTTGAGTTGATTGGTTCTGTGAACCATTTGTTTGTTTTCTTGGCTATGCATGGGATTCTTAAGAATCTTTTCCAACATCAAAGTCCAAAATGTGGGATTTCTACGTTCTCAGAGAGACAGTGCTGATTTTCTGATTTGTTTCCCTCTTAGTGAAACATGTTCTCTTGTTATATATTTTTGGAGATATGTAAAGGTAAAAGATAAAGGTTCCCTTCACACATACATGCTAGTTATTCCCAACTCTAGGGGGTGTTGCTCATCTCCATTTCTAAGCTGAAGAGCCAGGGATGTCCAAAGACATTCTCCATGGTCTTGTAGCCAGCATGTCAAAGGTGCATAGAGTGATATTACCTTCCCCCTAAAGAGGTCCCTATTTTTCAACTTGCATTTTTTACGTGCTTTTGAACTGCTAGGTTGGCAGAAGCTGGGACAAGTAACGGGAGCTCACTCTGTTACGTGGCGCTAGAGATTCAAACCATCAAACTGCCAACCTTTCTGATCGACAAGCATTTTCTCTCTGTGTGTGTGCCCCTCTCTCTGTCTCTGTCCCTCTCTCTGTCTGTCTCTGTCTGTGTGTCTGTGTCTCTCTCTCTCTCTCTCTCTCTGTGTGTGTGTGTGTAAAATTTGAAATGTCTACTTTATCAAATGGACCATTTAAACCACTTAACCAGAAACCATTTGAAAAGTCTAAGAGTGTTTCCCCAAGATAGTGAGTTGGAAAGGATATTGATCTGCCTAAATAAAACCATGTTGGTTCCCTCTTTCTACTGTCTTTTAAGTTATTAATTATACTGGCTTATGTTTTTAATGTGCATACTAGCCAAAGTCATTATGAATTGAATGGCCTTCTTAATTTACTTAGTTCTAACCAATTAGGAAAACCTACCTCCTTGAGTTGTTGTGGTGGGGAAATATTGGAGGAAGAAGTCCTATACACGCTACTTTGAGCTTCTGGAAGAAAAAGTAAGATTTAAAACAAGCGAAATAAATACAGTGTTGTGTAATCTATCAGTATAACCTTCACTGATTTTGATCTCAGTTATCCCAAGTGAACTGTGATTGTGTCTGTTTAATACTATTAAATATGTTATAACAATAAATAGACACATAACAGACATACAGGTTCATTTATGGTCTCTTGACTTGCTGAGCAAATGTTGTGTTATGAGTGATGTTTAAACTGCACCAAGTTTGTTGCAAGTTCTGTATCTCTTTAAGATAAAGGAGTCTTTTTCCAAAGACCTGATTTAAACAATCTTAGGCAGGTGTTATGTTTGTACCCTGAAGCACTTTGAAGCATCTTTTGTCCAAAGTGCCACCTGAGTGCCACATGAGAAGATACTTTTAGAAAATCAAAAATCATTGATATTATTGACCCAGAAAGGAAAGGATTGTTGCTCTCGGGCTTTTAAGATGATATCATAAAAGATATAAAGTAGAATATTTCCGATATCAGTTTCCAGAACTGTTGCTGCACAAAGACATGCAATTATAGGCTAAAATACAAATTTATTCAGGAATAGTCTGCAAAACATGCACCATAAAATAAAAGATTTTCTTATATTTCAAAATGAGATGAAATTATCCTGACAGGTGTTAGAACTGATTTGACAAGGTGACAAACACAAATCTGTTTTCAAACTTGTATCATTATAATAATAACTTTTTAAAAAACCTATTTGTGATCATTTGTGAAATCACAATCAGCATGCCCTCTACTATCAGGAACTCAGATATTCCCACCACTTCTGCCTTCTCTCCCCCTAACAAACACATGTAATTTGTCTTGTCTCCCAAACAACCTTTCCTGAACATTATAGTTCACATCAAGCTTTCTGGGAATGAAAGTATTAGAGTTATAATGTATTTTCCTGATTTCCCGTTAATAGAAGCTTTTGATCCAGCAAGGCATGCCAGTTCAGCATCAGAAACATTCTTTAACATATTCTACAAGTAAAAGGACCAATTCAATTTATAGTCTTGGCCAGCTCAGCAGTTTTGCTCTGTCCTTCTGGCTCAGAAATTGATATTTTAGTTAAAACAAAAAAGAAAAAGAAACTAAGGTTCTCTACAAGTGAAACAAAGTACAATTGATTTTTCACTTGCTTTGAAATACTTCTAGATTGCATAATGTGGCACTGAAATCCTTTTTACACCAAAGAGAAGAGAAAATAACAATGGTACAGGTATTAACAAACTACATTGGGTGCTCTTTTCTTAAAGGATAGGTAAAGAGGATAAATCATCTGTAAATGTTTTCAAAGCTTAGTATATATTGAAAGCATTTTAATTTACATCTGGGGCAGTCTTGCAGTCACTCATAATGTGCAAATCAACAATAGTTTGTATGGCTGATTATGGCAATAGAGAAATGAACATTGAAGAGGATTATAAAGAGATATTATCAGTGTGACATTCTCAATGATAAATGTCTCCTATGAGTTGAGTGCACCTTCTGGCAACTTCATGTCCTCCTTCATGCATTCAGAAGTGCAGAATAGACTCAAAACCATATAAATGGTGGTAGACTTTAGGAGAAATCCACCCTTATTTCCAGCTCTTACAGTTCTAGAGAACACAATATCAACAGTAGAGACCTTCAAATTTCTAGGTTTGACCATATTGCAAGATCTAAACTGGACACAACATCAAAAATATCATCAAAAAAGGACAACAAAGAATGTTCTTTCTGACCCCTTTGATGGAAATGTCAAAAAGAATACGGATCATACTACCACATATAGTGGCAGTGTGAAAAAGCCCAGATTTTCTGGAAAAAAATTGGGACATGGATTGATGAAATATTAGAGATAAACCTAGAAAAAAATCCACAATGCTTCTTATTAGGGATTATCCACCAACAGTTTAAACAAAATTGCATTAATCTGATTATTCATATCACCACTGCAGCAAGACTAGCTTTTGCCCAAATGTGGAAAAAAGAAGAAATCCCACAAGAAGAGTTAGTATTAGAAAAAATAACTCAATGCGCAGAAATGTCTAAATTGACCCTCAAAATCAAAGGCAAAGAAGACTCACAATTTTATGATTGTTGGTATTTACCACTGGTTAGAAAATAGAAAAAATTCTTGCTAAGTACACTACGAACACTTAAATATGTAAAATAAAAAATTATACCTGATGAAGGCTAACAGAGCAAATAAGATAAAGTTATGAATTATTAAGTTACACTATCATCCAGTGTTCCCTCTAATTTTGGGGGTGGGTGGGCGGAAAAGTATAGTGTCTGAGCAGCAGTCCCTTCGGGACTGGGCGGCACAGAAATAATAAATAAATAAATAAATAAACAAATAAACAAACAAACAAACAAATTAAAAACCCACCCTGTTTTGCCTCACAATTTCAAAATAAAATACTGTACTGTGTGTCTATAACAGTGAGCTCATAATAGGGCAACTCTATCAATATCAAAATGACACTGAAATAGTTGAGCTAGTTTCAAACTAGATTTTGATTTTCTTTCTCTCTTCCTTACTCCCATTCTTTTTCTTTCTCTTTTCCTTCCTCTCTTTTTTCTATCTGTTTCTCTCTCTTCCTCTCTTCCTCTCTCTCTCCTTCCCTCTCACTCTTTCCCTCTCGGCTTCTGGGCAGGTTTGGAAAACTCTGAGTTGATTATGAATTTTAAGTGAGCGATTGCTCACTGCTCAGCTTAGAGGGAACTATGCTATCATCTGAGATTTCTATGTTACTTATATATTTTACTTCTATTTTCTTTTCTGTGTTATCTAAAAGAGACAAATTGGTTTTTGACAATAACTGTAACTGGGCTAAAGAAAATTTACACAGTTTCGGAAGAATATATAGACCGATCTTGTATTCGCCTATATTTTAATATGTATTTTTGATGTATTGTTTTTTGTATTACTTCTTTTTTTCTTTTTTTTCTTTTTCTGTATTATAATTGTAAATAAAACTTTTTAAAAAAAAGAAAAAAAAGAATGTTCTTTCTGCACCAACTCAGAAAGCTCAAACTGACCAAGAAGCTGCCGATACAGTTCTTCAGAGAAATGGTTGAGTCTCTCATCTGCACCTCTATAACTGTCTGGTTTGGTTCTGCAACACAACAAGACAGACACAGACTTAAGAGGATAATCAGAACTGCAGAAAAAACAATTGATAACAACCTGTCTTCCATTGAGAACCTGTATACTGAACAAGTCAAAAAGAGGGCTGTGAAAATATTTACAGACACCTCATATCATGGATACAAATTGCTTCAACTCCTATCCCCAAAATGATGCTATAGAGGATTGCACACAAGAACAACTAAAAACAAGAATTTTTTTCCCCAGATGCATCACTCTGCTAAACAAATAATTATCTCAACATTGTCAAACTATTTACTAAGTCTGCACTACTATTAATCTTCGAATCATTCCCATCACCCATCTCCTCCCACAAATGACGGTATCACTGTAACTTTATTGCTTGTATCCTAATTTATATTGACTGGTTCCTAATATGATTTGATTGCTTATTTGTACCTGGACTATCATTAAGTGTTGTACCTTGTGATTTCTGCTGAATGGTTCTTTTCTTTTATGTACACTGAGAGCATATGCACCAAGACAAATTCCTTGTGTGTCCAATCACACTTGGCCAATTAAATTCTATTCTGTTCTCTTCTGGTCTGGTCTGGTCTATTTGTGGTTGCCTATATCTGGTCTGTTTTTTGACTACCTAGCTTAGCCACAAATTTGAGACACCCTAGGAGCATTTTGTCCAAGAACTAAGTAAACCCAATCTTGCCTGACAACTAAAGGGAAAGTCTCTGCTGGGCCCCAATGTTTGGGTCAAATCTCATAGAAACATAGAAACATAGAAGTCTGACGGCAGAAAAAGACCTCATGGTCCATCTAGTCTGCCCTTATACTATTTTCTGTATTTTATCTTAGGATGGATATATGTTTATCCCAGGTATGTTTAAATTCAGTTACTGTGGATTTATCTACCACGTCTGCTGGAAGTTTGTTCCAAGGATCTACTACTCTTTCAGTAAAATAATATTTTCTCATGTTGCTTTTGATTTCCCCCCCAAGTAACTTCAGAATGTGTCCCCTTGTTCTTGTGTTCACTTTCCTATTAAAAACACTTCCCTCCTGGACCTTATTTAACCCTTTAACATATTTAAATGTTTCGATCATGTCCCCCCCCCTTTTCCTTCTGTCCTCCAGACTATACAGATTGAGTTCATTAAGTCTTTCCTGATACGTTTTATGCTTAAATAGCAATAGACTTATATATCGCTTTACACTGCTTTTACAGCCCTCTCTAAGCCATTTACACAGTCAGCACATTGCCCCCCCAATAATCTGGGACCTCGTTTTACCCACCTCGGAAGGATGGAAGGCCAAGTCAACCTTGAGCCTGGTGAGATTTGAACTGGTGAACTACAGCCAGCAGTCAGCAGAAGCAGCTTGCAGTACTGCACCCTAACCACTGTGCCACCAAGGCTCAGGAGAAATCCATCTTTTCTGTATTCTGAGCTTAGAGAGGCATCTAGACAGCTACTGATCAAGGTCTTTGAAGAAGCATATTTTCTTCTGGTGCAATAAAGCAACAGGTTGGACTGCAAATGAAACAATGTGTTTAAAAATGGACCTTAACTCTTACTTCAGTAACTGGGGTTCAATTTCCTTCTGAGCTGAAGAAAAGAAGAAAAAAATAGATCATGAAATGGAAGGGGATTTTTAATCATACAAGAAGGATCCTCTCAGGTGTAATTGAGTTTCCCTTTTCCGGAATCATGCCCATATTGAGATATGAGATCAGGGACGGAATCAGACTGAACAGTTGTTAGAGATAACTTTTGAGGTTAAAGCTATTTCAAAGCCTCAAATCCGGGCATTAAGTTGGATGGTTTCAGCAGAACTCTAGATGAATTTCTATTCATACCATGAAATCAGGAAGTTGTATTTCTCCATATTTTCACATATGTTGTTCTACATGTCATTCTAGAAGCTTTGCTGGCGCAGTGGTTAAAGTGCAGTACTGCAGGCTACTTCTGCTGACTGCCGGCTGACTGCAATATTCAAATTTCACCAGGCTCAAGGTTGACTCAGCCTTCCATCCTTCCGAGGTGGGTAAAATGAGGATCCAGATTGTTGGGGACAATATGCTGACTCCATAAAAATGCTTAGAGAAGGCTGTAAAGCGATATATAAAACTAAGTGCTATTGCTATTACTATGATGTTAGAGTTCTATGGAAATTCTGAAAAAGGTTGAATACCAATCCAATTTTGTTGTATTTCATGTCAGGGTTTGCATGCTTCTATATTGCTCTCATCCTCCTTGTCCTCTTCCTCCTACTCTTTGAAATAAAAATCATATAATTTAACAAAAACCTAGTTAAGTGTCCTATTAACAGAATAGCAATATCTCTGTCAATACCAGCCCTGAAGGAGAAGCTCAGTCTTTCTAAGATAAAAGGCACTACCTGACTCTGTGGTTTCTTCCCCAATACCCCAAACTACCCTTAGACTGTCTACTGTTGACCTCACTCCATTCCTAAGAGGTCATTAAGGAAAATGTGGGGAACATTCTTTCCAAATTAAGAAAAAAAAGAAACGAATAACTATTTCAACATGGTCCAACATGAATAGGTTCCCAGTTGCCCTAAATCTGAGTTGAAATAAAATTAAAGTTTGCAAATCCATTAGAAATGAATGCAAATACATTAACAGTTTCCCCTCAAATTGTTCCTGAAGCTCATTTTTCACTACTTCAATTCATTAATGGCAGTTCAACACTAACATTTCTCAAAAACAATGTAAAGATGATCTAGAATAACTTGCACTTCATCCAGAATAGATGTAATGAATCATGAGACATAAGAAGCAACAAATGTTATTTAATTAGTGCATGTTTTCAGAGATCAAATACCTCTTTTCTTCACTTCTATTCAAAAAGGCATTGATTGCACTTCCACTTGATCAGTGGATTTATTTTCGGTCATTTAAAAAAAATACTTGAGCAACATCCATGAATGGGGACCACAAAGCTGTAAAGCCATCATTTCCCTTGAAATCTCTGATGTGCAGGATTGAAAAGTGCAGTGAGGCAACTGATGGAAAAAACCCACAGAGCTGCAGAATTTCAAAGAAAAGACCAACTTAATCTCAAATATTCCCTTTTCAAAATAATTCAGGGCCTCATGTGGAAATGACCTAAAACAGGATCAGAAAAACTTTCTGGAACAAAGTGGAGTACTGAGAAAACCAGTGTGGTGCAGTGATTAAAGCATCAGGTTTGGATTAGATAATCTGTGAATTCTAGTCTTGCCTTAAGTATGAAGCCAGTTGGGTGAACTTGGTCAGTCTCTCTCAGCACTACGAAGAAAGCACTATCTGTCTGGAACTTTGTATATGTATATGACAACTGCAGTGAGATTATTATAAACACAAAAGTGGAAAACTGCACCATTACCCACAGTGGGCTAGGGTTAGCGTGAAGATGATCAAATTGGCAGAGATGGCTAAATTGTTTTTCTCTTTTTAAAAATAATAATAATAATAATAATAATAATAATAATAATAATAATAATAATAATAATAATATTTTTATTGAAATATATATATTAAAAACACAACATATAAAGACACACACACACACACATACATATACACACAAAACAACAACAAAGTCAATTAAATTATTCACATCCATTAAACACATTATCTCCGTAGTCATTTTTACGGCTATTACAGATAGCGATCCTGGTTATTTAATTTATAATTAATTTATAATTAATTTATAATTAATTTATAATTAATTTACGGCTATTACAGATAGCGATCCTGGTTATTTAATTTATATACATGTTTGTTCTGCTTTTTACTCTTTATATCAATCAATATTACAATATCTCAATTAAGCGATCTGCAACTATCATGGCAAATATTTTATAATCACTATTTAACAATGAAATTGGCCTATACTTTTTAATAATATGTTTCATTGTGTTATCTTTAAGAATTAAATTAATTAATCCTTCTTCCCACATTTGTGGTATTTAACCTTTATTTAGAACCTCATTAAATGTTACTAATAATAAATTTTCCATGGATTCCTGCATTGTTTTGTAAAACTCAGCTGGAATCCCATCTGGTCCAGGGGTTTTATTATTCTTTTTTTAAAATAGCTCTTTCTAATTATGTCAATGTTATATCTTCCTCCATTATATCTTTATTTATTTCTGATATTTCCAGAATATTGGCTTGGTCTAAGTATACCTGTATATCTTGTTTTTCAATTTCATCTCTTTTGTATAATTCCTGAAAGTATTCCATTATTATTTGTTTTTTCTCTTCCATCTCAAATCATCTAATTCCTGATTCATCCTCTAATTGGATAATTTTTTTATATACTTTTTTCCTTTTTCTTTCTTTAATTTATGTGCTAGCCATCTACTGGATTTGCTGGGTAATTGATGCCATTTTGCATAATTAGTTTGTACCCAATAAACTTCATCGATACACCTGTTCAAATCCTCTTCATCTATTCTCAGTTCTTCTGATAGTATTTCCAGTATTGTTGTAAATATATTTTCTCCTTTCACCTCCGGAATATTTTGTAATCTTAAATAAAAGGAAGCTTTTCTGAATTCTAAATAAACAATAGTCGCTTCCAGCTCTTTGTTGATTGTTTTAAGTTTTTCTTCTGTTTAGTTTACCCTCAGTTTTATATCTTCTATTGTTTCTTCTATTTTCTTTATTTCCGTTTCATGTCTGATCATCGTCTCTTGCCTTCCTTCTATTTTAGAGTTGAGTTACAAAATTTTCTTGTACTTCTTCAAATTTCCCCCTAGTTTCTTGGTGATTTTGTGATATTACTTCTTGGGTTTTATTCATAGATTCTTGTTGCTTAATCATAAATTCTTGTATTTTATCTAGGGAGTTTTGTAGTGTTTGTAATGTAGGAGATTCTGGCATACTAGATTCAGTAGTAGTGGTGGTGGCAGATTTTTGCACAGCTGGTGATGATGTTACCAGTGTCAGCTTCTTGATTATCTTGGTTAAGGTTGAAGGAGTTGCCATATTCTTATCCCTCTAAATTTCTTATAGTTCTTATTTATAATATAATTGATATTGCTATATTTTGTATTAATTCTTATTCCTAATGAATTTTATATCTCTAAATATAGTTAATTAGTTATTAGTTATAGAATGATCACAAATGATAAATAAATTAAATGGATTACCAAGAAGTGGGGGGGAATAATTAAACCAATAATAAATCCTATATCAATATCAATTCTATATCAGAAATAATAACTAAAATAATAACTGATAATTAATTATTAAATATCAGCCTTAATAGCAAATAATTATGTATCTAATAAACAAGGATTAGAAATTCATATAATCCAACTTTATCTCACAGACTCAGCTCATTCAGGATAGTTAGTCCAAATCAGGATTCAATTATAAGTCACGGAGTTCCAAGTTCATATAGTTCTTTATGTCTATGTAATTTAAAAATTCTTATGAAAACCAATTTTCTCAAGTATAGTCCAATATGCAAACAAACAATGTATATATTGTCCGTGAAGAATTCAAGTCAAAGTCCACTAATTAATATTTTACAATTATTAAAACAATACAATATTTTAATCACAATTTTGTTCAGTATTATTCTTATGTGTTCACTTAGTCTGTAATCTCTTTCCTTTGAATGGAGTCTGTCTTTCTATTCTGTCCTCTCAGTCTCACTGAAGAAAAAAAAGAGGTACCAAAATGTTCACTTGAACACTGTCCCACTCTTTTTCTTCTGTTAAATCGCCACTTTCCTGGATCCATTCTTCCTCCATCTTTTTTCCGCTGCTTCTCTCTTCTCCTCAAATCTTCTTAATTGAAAAATTTGTAGCCACAACACAAGGAATCCCTTTCTGTTGCCTCGTGGTCTTTTGGCTCTCCATCTGTCAATCAATCTCCTTAGTCCGTCGCCATCTCTATCTCCGTATCCCATTTGAACTTACTGCTCCTTCCCTTCCGATCGCCACTTTTTTCACAGCTGGAGCTTCTCTATCTTTTTATCTTTTCGTTTCAAAAGAGTTTAAGGAAAATTGCAAAACCTTTAAACTGTCTGGGTCATCCTTCTTCCTAGTGTTTAATGGGCTGCCATAATCTTGGGTTAGCTAGATTGCTAGCCTCTTTCCTGACTGGTTTGGGGTCTCTCGACCTGCAATCATGGAGGTTTATGCCCCCTCCTGTAATATACAGCTATTCCCCTCCTCGATGCTCCCCTCTACAAGGTTTGCATTGTGATCTTGAGCATCCAAAAATCAAAAAAATTGTTGCAGTGGTTCACTTTTCATCACTGCATCGGCACAGTGCCACCCCAGAAGTCCACTAAATTGATTTTCTCAATTATAGAAAAGACATTATTTATATTTATTATAGACTTTGTTCATTATAACAAAACAATGAACTTATGACTTATGCTTTTGATAATTAGATAAAAATAGATAATAGATAAAAAGATTTGGGGGGGTTAATCATAGAGTTAAGATAGTTTTGCATTTGTACTTAGGCTCGCTGTAAAGGAAATTGGAAGCAACTTCTCTTTCTATTTATTTTTCTCTCTAGATTTTTTTTACTTTTTCCTCCTCCTCTTCCCTCTCCTTCCTCTTTCTTCTTTCTTCTTCCTTTTTCCTCCTCCCCTTCCTCCTCCTTCCTTCTCTTTCTGTCTCTGTCTCTCTGTCTCTCTGTCTCTGTCTCTCCATCTGTCTCTCTGTCTCTCTGTCTCTGTCTCTCTCTCTCTCTTTGTGTGTGTGTGTGTGTGTAACTAACCCTGAGAGGGAAAACTGAGTTATTTTTCTCATTGACCAAAGGCTGCTATCAACAGAATAATTGCATATTGAAGAGACTGCGTAAATATTAAACCAATGCTTTTAGTCTCTTTTCTCCCTCCACTTTTTAAAAAGGTTATTGGCCCTTTCTTCTCTAAGATATTAGGTTTTTATGAAGTTTCTGAGGTTTAACAGACTAATTATCATTTCATTTCTCAATGAAACTCTCTTCTCTAAGATATTAGGTTTTTGTGAAGTTTCTGAGGTTTAACAGACTAATTATCGTTTCATTTCTCAGATGAAAATCAGGGAGAAGTTATAATGTTCAAAATTCTGTAAAAATACGCATTGAACATACAGTATATAATCTTATATTTATAGTTATGGTCTGCCCTTGCTCTACAATTAAAGATATTTTTTTAAGATAGAAGATTAATCTTATCTTTCAGACAGGCTTATGTGGGGGTGGAAACAAAAAGTCAAGATGTGACTGCATAACCAAAAGTACATGACATGCATATTTTTTTTAAAAAAGAGGGGGGCTTCAGATGCATAGAAGTGGTCCAGACAAAAGTCACAATAGTCTTATGGTAAGGATAAATTGACAGAATCTTGCAAATCTTTCCTCTTGCTGTTTGGGAAACTTCCCATCTTCCTTTTCCTTCTGTGGAATAAGATATGCATGGTGGATTAGTTGATTAGTTTCCATCCATTGTTTCTTGTCTTACCTTCTGGTGAATAACTTGAAAATAAGTTGACCCCCCTTTTCTTTGTGGCAGCCGCCAAATGCTGGAATACTGCTATCATGTCACCCCTAATCAGCGATGGGCTATGAGCCAGAATGCTAAATTGCGCTCACAGCCGCGGTTCATAAGTTTTTGTGGAGACAGCGTGATTTTGCTGCTGCACCTGTGGAGGCAACAAAATCTCACACAGAGCCGCAGGTGTGCCCGTGTTTCAGCAAGGGTTTTTTTTTGCTTCCGCCCATGCCAAAACATGGGCGGACCTGCGGTTCCGTGTCCGATTTTGCTCGTTCTGGCTCATAGCCCTCTAGTTCTTCTTTTCTGTAGACTAGCAAACCCAAATCCTTAATTCCAAATTGCTCCTCTTCTTAATTAGTAATCACCTTTATGCAGCTTGAAATTAACGGGAAAGGGGGCAGCTGTTTGGCTTAAGAATTCTGTCATCTCACTCATAATTCTCTTTTGATTGTTTCTATATTTTTTCCATTCAAATTGTGTGATTCAAAATAAATATTAACAATACTATGCGTCCCTGTCACTTTCCCCTCAGGATAGGCTGCTTTGTAAACATGGAAAATTAGAATAGTTGAATATAAGGGGGAGGCCTGTATTTTCCTATTAATACACTAAGACAGACCCTCAGTTGCTCTGATAACAGCGTGGTGGATGTTCCAAAAGGCTTGTGATGCACAAGCATAATCACATCCATATCTGTGCAATAGAAGCCATGAGTCAAATAAGCAAAAGTCGAGACTCAAAAAAAAAATCTTCCTGTAATCACTGCATTATTCATTCTTTCTTTTAAAATCTAACTTGCTTACTAATTACCCATAATCCTCACCACTGCTACCCTTTCAGCAGCCTCATTTGCAAAGCGTCTGGCAATAATCTTTCCGCACTGCATTATCTTTCCCTTTTCACCACATTATTTAATCAATAGGGTAATGACCTCAAATAAGCCATTTCCACAGCCTTCTTGTCATGCAGTGTAAAATAAATGAAAGCAAGAAATGTACTTGTGCAGTTGCCTTCTGGTGTACAAACACACCATAAGGTCTGCTGTTGACTTCAGCACATTCATCCTGACCCAAATACTCGTGCCATAAATAAATGGAGCACCAGAACTAATTCTTATTTTCTTTGACTTTTCTTAATTATGGAGCATGTGCATTCAAGAGATGTTGAGATGAGCAGACCACAACTGTTTTCTCTAACACATTATGCTATACCCTGGAACCCTGCAGGGTGACAAATACAGTATAATGAAATTATGTGCAATATAAATACTTAGACTTCAGCAGTTCCATATGCAATTCCCTGTGAGCAAGCCACAATAAGTTCATTGAGGCATGCGTTTTAATAGAGGCAAATAAAGGACTAAACTATTACACATTAAAGGAGAACCCTGTTCATCTGATCAAGAGGAGGTGACCCATTAGAGTTCGTTTGTCTTTAAGCGGGCTTAAAACTTAAAAAAAAACATCTTATGATGCTTTCAGAAAAAACAATTTTATTACTGAGGTATTGATAACTGCAATTCTGAGCATACTCAACTCCTCATTTCATATTTCTCCGGACTTTGCAAAGCATTTCTTTGCTGAAATATTAAGGGTGTTCTGGAGGAGTGTATTTGTGTCACACACAAAAAAAGAACATGAAGGTAGGCATGACTGTGTGATCAAACCCTTATATAGTCTCTCTCAGTCTCTCTCTCTCTCTCTCTCTCTCTCTCTCTCTCTCTCTCTCTCTCTCTCTCTCTCTCTCTCTCTCTCTCTCTCTCTCTCTCTCTCTATGTAAAAATGGGACTGTTCAAAACTGCCAGGTAGCCAAGTATGGACAGGGCTTAGAGTAATTGAACATTCACAAAAGACATAAACTTGACTGCCCTCAAGATCTACGAAGCTTACCTGGTCATTCCCAGGAAAAGGAAAGCAGTTTGGGGACACTCTTTGGTAGAGAACAACAAAGTTTCTTTCTCAGCTATTTATGACTAGCTCTGGTTGTTTCTGTCTGACAGCACCTAATAAATTTGGATCTTTTCATTAGTAACACTACTATTATTTCTTGACTAGCCTGTGCAGCTAGTGAAGATGTTCAATGGACAACTAGCAAGATATGTTTATAAGAGGCTAATGTTGAGATATTCATGAGCTGGAAGAGCCAGTGATAACAAGGATCAGCCAAAAAATTAGCATAGCAGACTCAGTCAGACAATGGGATTTAACTACTAGTGAGTCTGTGCAGGGGAAACTGTAAGCTTAAAGCTGGATATGGTTCAGTGAAGGGCTGCAACATTTTTACTATCACTGTGGGTGTGGCTTATTGTGTGGGTGTAGCTTGCCGGCTATGTGAGCACGTGTGAGTGGCTTGATGATCATGTGATTGGCTTAAAGGTGGCCAGCTTGATGTCACCCACATCAAGGGTTTGGTTTAGGGTGCCTGACCTCTCCTCCCCTCAAAGAGATACAATTTCCCTATCTATTTACTATTACTGAAGTAATAGTGCAGCTCCATTACTGCTGGCCGTGCACGCACAACCAGTGCAATTCCAGTAAAAATTACTGCTTTTTTTCTTTCCACACATATGCAAAAGCAAAGAAATCAGCAATTTTTGCTGAAATCTTGCTGCCAGAAGGACATTTGTGTGAGATTTGGCTGCTGCATATGTACAGCAGCAGAATCTTGCCATAGTGCCTAGAGCGGCAACTGGAGCCAGCATCAACAGTGTCAGTCCTGAGCTTTGGCCTTGTGGCCTGCTCTCTGCTCTCCCACAACTGCAGAGATTTCTTGGTCCATACGGCGATGGTGCCCCAAGTGAGTCGTGGCCTATGCCCCTTACTTGGGGTGCCATCGCCATGTCGAGCTTGGGGCAGCCCAGCCTGCTCTCTGCGCCACATGACATCTTCTTGGTACAGCGAGGGAGAAGCTGCAGGATGTAGCGCAAGCACCAGAGCGAGGCCTCAAAAAGTAATGGCTGGGCGGGCTGCTTGTGGAGGAGCCGCTGAGAGCGGCAGAGAAGGCAGAGTGTGGGGGAGCAGCAAAGCAGGCGGTGGGTGGGCGGATGGGTGGGTAGGTGGGTGGCAGAGAGACGGAGGTCACTTACCTTCTTATTTTTACTGATTATGGGGCTTTTTTGCTTCTACGCAAGCAGAAGCAAGAAGCAAAAAAAAGCCAGAATTCTCACATGTGCAAGCATCCTTGTATGAGATTCAGCTTCTGCACATGTGCAGAAGGTGAATCCCATGCCAGGCGTGCATCTAGGTGCACGGTCCCAGTTCATTCCAGTAACACAGGGAATGGTGGCTCATCGCTGCCATATGTGTACATACGTATTACATGCAGGCACACAAAAATATATATTGTCTACTATTTAAACTGTATGTGTATGTATACACACACACACACACACAGCTCTTTTAAAATTATACATTCAACCTCATTTACTGTGATAGGGAAAACATAACCAAGCCCAGAAGGGAAAAAAAGGGGGGGGGAGAATAAAAAGGGGAAAAAATTCTACCGTTTCTGCATACCTGACCAAAATTTTTCTACCAGTTCTGCATACCTGATAGTACCTGTAGGAGTCCATCACTTGTGTGGTTCCAGTCTCCACAAAGTCTCAGTTAAGTCTGGTCTCTGTAAGGGAGCAGTGGGCTACTATCCAGATGGGGGAGAACGCAGTGGGGTAGCGAAAATGAAGCTCCACCCCAGAGCACCCAATTTGCTCTGAAAGACATTGAAAGAAAATGCAGGGTGTCCACCATAAGCCACGCCCACAGTGTGGTAGTAAAAATGTTGGTAGCCCTTCACCAGTGATGGGCAACCAAAAGTTTTACTACCACACTATGGGTGTGGCTTATGCATTTTGTTTTAACATCTTTCAGTGCAAATTGGATGTTCTGGGGTGGAGATTCCTTTTCACTACCCCACTACATCCCCCCCCCGGTCCATGCAGTAGCCCATCCCTGATTATCTACTATATAAAATGTATTTACACACTCATACGCACAGCTCTTCTAAAATTATACACAATCAACCTCATTTACTGCGATAGGAAAAACATACCCAGAGCCCAGAAGGGAAAAAAAGAAAGAAAATCAAAATTTTGCTACCAGTACTGCACCTGACCGTACTCTTAGGAGCCCACCACTGCCCTTCACTGCTGTAAGGTCTCTACTCTGAACTTGCTAAAATGAAGCTAACTCTCTGTAATTGAATAAAGAAAAATAATCAGCATATGGTATTGTAAATATCTGTTATTATAATTATAAAGAAGTTATTTAATTCAGCATAAATCAGTCAATCGTGTGAACTTCTTGTTTATTTTTCAATGAAGAAAATCTCCAAAAGCTAATATGGCAAAGAAGAAGAATGAAAGCCATACAACTAGGCTTACAGCTACCACTGAATTATATATTACATTGAATATATACCTGAAAGAAGCCTGGATGATTTTTTCAAAAAACCCTAAATTATTACCACAGTGATACAGAGAACTCAAGAATGGGGCTGAGGCAAATGGGGAGGAGTTTAATTGTCCTTTTCCTACAATAAGTGTGTGTGTGTTTGTATACAATATATATATAGTGTAAGTGTACATATACACACACATAGATACCTAATTTTTTTTCCAAAAGACCTTCAACTGCAAACAGGGTAGTAATGTGGGCATCTTGCTTTAATCCTGAACATTGTCTTACATTCTTTTGTTGTACAAATAGGATAATTTTCTTGGAAGCCAACAAAAAATTGAATAATTGTATTTGAAAAATTCCAAACTGACAAACCCTAGTCCTCTCCTCTCAAGGCTGAAACAGACTAATCAACTCTGATCTCTTCACATATTATATGTGTTTTTACAATGTTCATATAATATGAAGCCAGACTGGCTCTGGATCCCTATGGCCTAGTATAAACAATCAAATAAAATATGAGTACTTAACAAAAGACAGAGATGACTGCAAATATATACATTACATTATAAATATGTGCGGGTAATTTTTCTAATCTGAAGGGGGTCCTAGAAAAGAATCTGGACTTGTCCTAACTTAATGAATGAACATTGCCCCCAGTTCCTTAAACTAAACAATGCCTTTGTAATTCTATATCCTGGTGGGAAAGGACAAGATGAAGACGTAGAGGGGAATGTAACCACATTAAAGCTGCTTATAGTTTTTGGCACTTTCATTTTTAGGTGTGCTCTGAAAATGACAATGTGCCAGTCATCCAAGCTGTCAGGCACCGACTAAAATCTGTTCAAAGAGCCAGCATAATTTACACTTGGATGAACACCTCCCAAGAAGTTATCACTGAAGAACTCAAAGGCTGAGGTGCAACTCATGGCTTGTTAGGTAAATCCTGTAATGAGCCAATGTGTGAGGAAATGGTTACAGGCAAGGATTCCGTCAAGATAACACAGGAGGTGAGACAAAGGTATATAGTCTAGTGTGAGCATAAAAAGCACCTGCCATGGTATAAGACATTTCTTCAGTGCTACAAAACTGTATTTTGAAAATTGTATTCTTCTCAAAGAATTAATGAAATATTTACTATGCTAAATGGAGTCTTAAAAATCACATACAGTATTTGGCTCTTTCCTCTGCTTGTAGCACTGGCAATACAGGACTGTAGTTTCTTATTTAAGTGGCAGAGGATGCATGACTTGGCAGTGTGATATACTACTGCAGGTATTGAGAAAGAATTGTCCAAAGTGGCACCAGGTTCTTCCATGCTTTGATCTGTGTGTTTAGATGACAAAGAAGCTATACTACTCCCAAGCAGTATCATGAGCCAAAAGAAGCAAACCAGAAATTGGGGGACTGCAGATCTCCAGATCTAGTCAATCACTGAAATTCCAGAGCAAAACGACTTCACAAATGCACAAGTGCACAACTGTAGGACTACATCCCCACACTAGAATGAGCCCAATCACTTTTCCAGAAGAAACAGATAGTTCATCCCCATATTTGGCATATTGTGAGGGCAAAACTCAGATGTGTGCTTATTCCATGTTGGGGCTAGTCTTCTAGAATGGTTGGAAGCCGGTAGTCCACTTGTCCCCAACTTTATTGACCATCTGGAGGAAATTCAAATGGAGCTTTTCTGGAGTGCTTTTGGGAACTGACAATGTATATTGTTTTGGGATATTTTGTTTCTTGCTGAGAGCTATTGAGAATCTTAAAGTTGAATATAAATTTAGCAAATAACTACATAAACTAGTAAATAACAGAGTTGGAAGGGACCTAGGAGGTCTTCTAGTCCATCCTCCTACTCAAGCAGGATACCCTATACAATTCCAGACAGGTGGCAGTCCAGTCTCTTTTTAAAAACTTCCAGTGCTGGAGCATCCACAAATCCTGGATGCAAGTAATTCCACTGATTAATTGTTTGGTCAGGAAATTTCTCCTTACTTGCTTTTCTCTTTGATTAATTCACATCCATTGATTCTTGTCCTGCTCTCAGGTACTTTGGAGAGTAGCCTGATTCCCTCCTCTTTGTGGCAGCCCCTGAGATATTGGAACACTGTTATCATGTCATCCAAGTCCTTACTTTCAGCAAATGAGACATTCTCAATTCAGTATGGTAGTCTTCTTGACAATGAGTGAATTAAATTTTCATTGTCAGCTGTATACCTGACATTATGTACAAATACAGTCCTTTCAAATTAATTTCCATTTCATTAATTATATGCTTATCAGAATTAATGGAAACCGTTTATTTAGAAGGTGGGGAATTAAAAGGATGTCCTAGACTGATTTTTCCCCCCGATATACCATAAGAGTTAAGTTATGCTTCTTTAATATTTTTTCCAGATTACAAACTAAATATTTTGTGCCACTGAAATCAGTTCAAATCATAATAATAATTTGTTCATCCCCCTTCTGCAAACCAGTATGCATTAATTTCTATATCATCTACTCGCCTTAGGTTATATTTCTTGGCTTTATAGTAAAATGTAGCAGAAGCTACTAAGCACAACTTTCTTTGTATCACCAGCAAAAGTCTACTAAATGCTGTAAAAGAAGCTGCAGAATGGTAGGGTAACGATGTGCTCCATCCACACTGATCTTTTTGCCTTTTTATTTCCAGTTCCATCTTTTCATTCTCTAACAATTAACAAAATGTTCCAGGCATTAGCAGCAAGCTCATGTGACAATATTCAAATTGATCCAGTGTTCCCTCTATTTTTGGGGGTGGGTGGGCGGAAAAGTATAGTGTCTGAGCGGCAGTCCCTTCGGGACTAGGTGGCACAGAAACAATAAATAAATAAATAAATAAACAAACAAACAAACAAACAAACAAACAAACTAACTAATTAACTAACTAACAAACAAACAAACAAACAAACAAAAAACCCACCCTGTTTTGCCTCAGAGAATTTCAAAATAAAATACTGTACTTTGTGTCTATAACAGTGAGCTCATAATAGGGCAACTCTATCAATATCAAAATGCCACTTAAATAGTTGAGCTAGTTTCAAACTAGATTTTGATTTTCTTTCTCTCTTCCTTACTCCCATTCTTTTTCTTTCTCTTTTCCTTCCTCTCTTTTTTCTATCTGTTTCTCTCTCTTCCTCTCTTCCCCTCTCTCTCCTTCCCTCTCACTCTTTCCCTCTCGGCTTCTGGGCAGGTTTGGAAAACTCTGAGTTGATAATGATTTTTAAGTGAGTGATTGCTCACTGCTCAGCTTAGAGGGAACTATGGATCCAAAACAACCTTTGGTGAAGTCTGCAATGTTCTAATGTTTAACCAAAAATTTCCCTATTTCATTGATTAGGGTAAAAATTTACATTTTGCACACCTAGGTCTCTTTATGCTCATTTTAAGACAAATAGTCTCTCATAAATTAAGGTTAACTCCTCTTTCCCATGTAAAGTCAGTAGAAGAAAAAATATGTTTTGAGATTAAATTAAATTTACTTAATTCTTCTACCACTTTGTTAGAGAATTTAGAATTTCTTTAGTTGTCTTTTTGAGGTAACGTTATTGTTCCAGCAGTAGTCCCTCGCTGTATCGCGCTTCACCTACTACGGCTTCACTTCATCGCGGGTTTTCAAGAAATATTAATTTAAAAAATCATTCACGGATCTTCGCTGGTTCGCGGGTTTCTGAGGAAGTCGATCGGCAGATTTAAACAATAAATAATAAAATGTATTACGAATTACAATACTGTACGTACGTTTTTATACTGTCCTCAGAAATTAGAAGCTTCATAGCCTGCCAGTGACGCCACTCGCCTACATGAGATAGTAAATTACACATGATTGGTTGGTTGCTAGAGAAGCGACCAACCGGAGGAGAAGGGCCAGCTTTGTATCCCAGCGTCTGATTGGTCTCTGTGCTCTGCGCAGCACATTCAATTCACCAGAAGCATTGGTTTAGAAGGAGAAAGAGGAAGTAGAAAGGAAGGAGAGGGAAGGAAGAAGAGGGAGATGACTAAAAACTTTAATTCAAGCCCAACCATGCCACCCAAACGGGCAAGTTCTTCATCTGCCGAAACCAAGGGGAAGCGTCAGCGCAAAACGCTGACGATTCAAGAAAAAGTGAAGCTGCTGGACATGCTCAAGGAAGGCAAATCGTACACAGCAGTAGGCCAGCATTACAGGATAAATGAATCAAGTGTACGCTATATAAAGAAAGATGAGAAGAATATCAGGTCTACGGTGACTTTTACATTCAATAAAACGGCAAAAAGGGTAGTTAGCAGCAGAAATAAAGGCATCATTAAAATGGAGTCTGCTTTAGCAATTTGGATGGAAGACTGCCGTAAAAAAAATATTGTTTTGGACTCTAACATGATCAGGACAAAGGCTAAGTCTCTGTATGACACCATGACGGGAGATGACAACAATGAAGAACCCCAACCTTCAACATCAACGGCTTCTAGCACCCAGAAGATTGAATTTACTGCAAGCAAGGGGTGGTTTGAAAAATTCCAGAAGCGCTTTGGCATTAGGAGCGTTTCATTACATGGAGAGGCTGCCTCTGCTGATAATGACGCAGCAGACTATTACGTGAGCCACACATTCCGCACCATTATAGAAGAAGGGGGCTATGTACCTGAACAAGTCTTCAATATGGATGAGACAGGCTTGTTCTGGAAGAGGATGCCATCGCGGACTTTTATTATGAAGGAGGAAGCCAAAGCCCCTGGCTTTAAAGCACAAAAAGATTGTGTGACATTGGTAATGTGTGGCAATGCTGCTGGATTCATGGTAAAGCCAGGGCTTATTTATAAGTCGCTAAATCCCAGAGCCCTCAAGAATAAAAACAAGAATGTGTTGCCTGTGCATTGGATGCACAACCACAAGGCATGGATCAGAAAGAACTTACAGTGACTGGTTCCATCAGTGTTTTCTTCCGGAGGTCAAGGAATATTTAAAAGAGAAGGGCCTGGAGTTCAAGGTGCTTTTGCTCATGGATAAAGCTGGCGGCCATGCTACCGACATTGGGTACAGTGGAGTCAAGATTACCTTCTTGCCACCTAACACTACGTCGTTGATCCAGCCAATGGACCAAGGCGTCATTCGTGCGTTTAAGGCGCTGTATACGAGAAATTCGTTACAGGCATTCGTCGAAGCAATGGATATGGATGACAATTTCTCACTAAAAGCGTACTGGCGTGAGTACACGATATTATCATGTCTCAAAAATATTCAGAAGGCCCTCACTGAAATGAAAAAGGAAACAATGAACTCGTGCTGGAAGAAATTGTGGCCTGAAGTAGTGAAGGATTACAGAGGATTCAGAAGAAATTCAGCATTCGGCAATAAATAAGGCTGTGGTCCTTGCAAAAGCCCTAGGGGGAGAGGGCTTTACTGATATGACTGCCCAAGATGTGAATGATCTTTTGGACACGCACGCCCAGCCATTGTCTGACGAAGACCTGCTGGAGTTGACCAAGTCCGCTAGCGAAGAAGAGGAGGAAGACAACGATTATGCTGTCGAAGAGGACTTTGGCTTGACGCTTGAATGCCTTGCAATGATGCAACGAATGGCTCAACAACTTGTGCAAATGGCCGAAGAGTTTGACACGGATATGATCCGTGCAATTCAGTTACGAAATTACATTGAAACGGGCATGCTGCCATACAAGAACTTGTTGACCCAGCTCAAGAAAGAACGCCAGCAACTTCCAATCACGATGTTCTTAACTCGTGAACAGAAGTCTGATAAGCCAGCGATAGCGCCTTTAGCAGAAGTAGAAGTCCGTGCTGCCGAAACATCTGAGAACCAAGATGAGGTACCACCTGAGGAAGTGGTACCTCAAGAAGCCCAGTAAGCTCATCACATCATCATTGTAAATATTGTAAATATTGTAAATTGTACATTGTAAATACTATATTCATCATCATTGATCTACAAATATGGTGAGTACCCATAAAAAATTTCTTTTTTATTATTTTTATTATTTTTAAGTTATATTATATATGTACTACTGTGATATGTATTTTGTAGGAGTGTGGGAAGGGTTTATAAACACTTAAACACTTTATAAACACTTATAAACACTTAAAACAATGAATATAAATACTTTAATAAGAACTGTCAGTCGATAAATTCCACATCGCGGATTTCACCTATCGCGGCAAGGTCTGGAACGTAACACCCGCGATAGGTGAGGGATTACTGTATATGTGTAGAAATGATAACAACAATAATAATTTGGAATAGACAGAGCTGTTATTTTTAACTTTATAGATCAGGGGTCTCCAAGTAATAAAGTTGCCAAGGTTGGAGACCGCTGTTATAGATCACTCTCATTCTTGATCTGAAGGGGAAAAAATGAAAGGAATGTAGAGAAAGCTGAAGTATGCTGGACACAGAATTGCACACATCCCTGAATACTTTGTTACTAAGATAAATATTGAAGGGGGGGAGAGAAAGAGATAGGACTTTCCATCATTATGACTGCATTGGCTGCCAATCTGTTTCTGGACACAATTTAAAGTGTTGGTTATGACCTATAAAGCCCTACATGGCATAGAACCAGACTATCTCTGAGACCACCTTCTGCTGCACGAATCCCAGCGACCGGTGAAGTCCCACAGAATTTGTCTCCTTAGGGTCCCATTGACCAAACAATGTTGGCTGGCGGGACCTAGGGGAAGAGCCTTCTCTGTGGGCCCCCGACCCTCTGTAATCAGCTCCCCCCAGAGATTTGCACTGCCCCCACCCTCCTTGCCTTTCGAAAGAGTTTAAAAACTCATCTTTGTCGCCAGACCTGGGGTTATTAGATCTTCCCCCTGACCAATGAATGTTTCTTAGTATGATTTGTTGAATAAATTGATAATGGAAGTTGTTTAAAATTAAAATTTTTAAGAATTGTTTTTTATTTATATTAATTGGATTGTTTACTACTGTTTCTTTTATATGTTGTGAGCCGCCCTGAGTCCTTGGAGAGGGGCAGCATACAAATCCAATTAAACTTGAAACTTGATTCCTTTCCTCAAGTAGACACAATGTACTCTTCTTTATGGAGTTTTGAGGTGAAGTCAGGCTACCTTTCATCTTATTTTAATCCACAACATCCAAGAACTGTCAGGCCAAAGCCAATGTAATTGGGGTCTTTGGCCTGCTACACTTTATTCCATTTTATTATGCCTGCTTTACTGTGGGAACTTGGGATGGGGGGTTGCATGAATGCTGTCTGCATGTAGTCATAACAAATTCTTTCCAGAAGGTCAAGGTCATCTTTTGTCTTCGCACTCCTGCCCAGAAGGAGATAGATGAAACTACCAGGCTGGCAGTCAGACATTGGTCAACGTGATAGATTTGGGAAAGTGGGGACAAGTGGGTTTGAACTTTCAACTGGGTGGTGAACCCGAAGTGCTACAGATTTGGGATTCACGCCGATGTGCCAACATGATCCTGTTAATAAATTGGAACTTTGAGGAAGCATTTGCCTCAGACTCTGATTTAATTTTAGATGCTATTTGGAACCCTGACAAGACTGGGAAGTCATTTTTCCTGATTGACAGTTGAAAGCTATTTCTTTCCATCAAATTATATGCAAATGGTTTAAAAAAATCCAGAAGGTACTGTTGGTATAGCATGATTCTAACAGCAGTTGTCAAGGTTCCATATAAACATTTAAGCAATTTGAACAATGCATTTGCATGTCCTTTCATTTTTCAATTGTGATGCTCTAAAACTGAATATATTTAATTCTTCTTTAATAATCAGATGGTATCTGCTTACAGAATACCAGTTTTGGAACCAAGCATTATACAGGAATGCCAAATTATTTTTAGTTTAGGGTCATATCTGATTGCTGAATTCCATACTGGCCAGGTATGAACTACTTCATCCATTCAAATTTCATTAAAATTAAATAGCCAAGATGTTTGCTCTCCAGTAATTATTTACTATTACTTTCCCTACTTTGCTAAACAAAAAAGTCAGTTAACAACTTTTGGAAATTCCTCAGGGATTTTCTACTTCCAAAACGTTTGGAATTTGTATATAAACCTGGAGAATGAGATGGAGAGCTCTCTCATAAGAGATCAATTACATAATTTTGCAATTTAGAAATATAATTCTTTAAATTATGTTGCTTCTTTCTTCTCCGCCTATTTTTTTTCTTTGCAAAAAATTGATTTATGCAATTTGTTGTGCTTGACGCAATTGTGTGGATAAGGTCAGACCCAATTGAAATCATTATCTTGACACACGTCACCAAATCAATCCAATCTCTGAATAATTCATTTGGTTTCTGAACTGGATCATTGAATTGAGTCACTGATTCAAGTTGATTCAGTTCAGAAAAAGCAGCCTTTTCATATATGTCCTAAGATGACTAAAATGCTAGATCAATTTGGAAGCATCCAATCTGTTTCAATAAGTCGATCCAAAATGACAATCCAATTTGGAAAGCTGAAAATCATTTTCAAATCAAAACTGGAAATTGAATCTTTGCACAGCCTTAGACCTGAGACACATAAGAATGGGTTACAATATTCAGCTATTATTTTTGCCATGCCATTAGCTTTTTTTCTGCTAATTCGATGACCAAAATCAAAGTTGTGCCAAAAGTTATATTATATAACTTCAGAACAATCTCAGTCTGAAACTGAAAAATATAATCACAGAAAAAATAACATTATTGTTATAGAAAGAGTGCCCTCAAAAGAATAACTTTTGGGTTCCATTCCTCTATTGAGCATGTGTGATACATTTGGTGAAGGGATCATATTTGATCACCCTGGGGACAATATGAATAAGGTCTAGTTTTGACCTAGAGAGTCCACCATTTTTTAGGACATACCATCTGTGTCCATTGAAACCTTGGCCAACTCAAGTAGGCTGGCCATTGAGGCCATCTGGGGTGGTAATTTTCATAAAATGGACATCAGGCACAGAACTGAGATGACTAGCTCCCTTCTCGGAGACTACTGAACAGCTGTTGGATGGTAATAACTTCTAATCACCACCGACATTTGAACTGGCAGTATGTGTACTGCTTAATGGGAGTTACACACGCAGCTGGAGCCGAGAGACTTCATTGTTATGCATTTCCATGTAAACTGTGGCTTACACTTAATGCAATGCAGACTTGAAAGATAATATATAGAATTTACAAAAGCAGAGGAAAAATATGCATTTTGTTAACAGAACTGTTTTTTCAACTGTAAGCTATGAAAATGTGTCATGGAAATATTTTATGGCAGTGCTGGGGAAGGAAACATGTTGGAGATAAACAAAGTAATTTTTTTTTCAAATGCTGTATATACATTTGTAGGTTTTGATTATTAGTTCTTCAGCAAGCTATTCAACACTGCAGGCTAAAAGTTCTCCAGAGGTGTATGTTTCAATCAAAAGCTAAGCTTATTTTAAATAAATGAGCAATTATTATTTTCTTTTTCTTTGAGGCCTAATCAGAAATCTGTTTCCTCTGAACCTTGCCGCTTTTCTTCCTTGTGGCTGACTTACAACCTAATGGTTTTATGCCATTATGTAATTTTAGGTCCTGAAACATAGGTCAGCTTTTATCACTGATGAAAGAAATTGTCTACAGTAGATTAAAGTTTGTCAGACTTCCCATAAAAACCAGGCAGCTCCTCTTTTTTAATGTTCATTCTCTTTCATGTTCACATAAGTAAATGCATATTATCACACACTTTTTTTAAAAAAAAAAAGGCTAAATATATCCTGAACAGGTTAAAAAAAGTCCTAATTGCAACAGGATATGAAACCAACTTTTGTTCTCAGCTTCTACAACAAACAAATATTCCAGGATTGTTTTGTCCTTAGCTTTGTCCTTATTTAGTGAGCAAGAATTCTGAGGCATCACAAGCTCATATTACTGTATTTATAGCACCTAATAGTGGTTTGAGGGAATAGTAACTACAAAGCATCTTAGTCAGTATTATGGCATGAACTATGAACCATTATAATGTGTCTATCCCCCCCACCCCACCCCCAATTATATCACAGATTTCAGAACAATGGTTTAGAAAGTTTAATAAAGTCAAAAAAGAATGGGCATAGAATGGGAAATTGCATTATGAACAGGATTACTAGACGTCTAGCAAAAGGAAAGCTTTTCCTCCTTTTTGTCCTCATTTACTCCATCTGGAAAGCATAGCTTTAAAACAAAACATTTTCTAGTTTTTGGAGTATCTCTTCCTGAACAGCTTTTTTTTCTAATAAGCACTAACCACAAGTTAACAA
The DNA here is from genome assembly GCF_031021105.1 of Erythrolamprus reginae. NCBI lineage: Eukaryota > Metazoa > Chordata > Lepidosauria > Squamata > Dipsadidae > Erythrolamprus > Erythrolamprus reginae. The sequence goes on from NC_091950.1 coordinate 236,146,289, forward strand.
GCTCCACTCTGTGAATTTAATTAATTGATTAGTGCCCTTCGGCTGACTTCCCAAAGGTTAAGTCAAGAGGCAACTGGACTTTCTTGTTTTTGTTTTTCTTTGAAGACAAGAAGCTTCTCATCCAAGAAGCTTCTTCAGCTCTGACTGGATGGTGGGGAAACATCTGCTAACTTGTGCTGCTGGGTGAAATTGATAAGACCTGAATCAGTTACCACAGCCTGTTTGGCGTAGCAGTTAAGGCAGCAGGTTAGAAACCAGGAGACTGTGAGTTCTAGTGTTGCCTTCAAGGGTTGCCACAAAGAAGAGGGAGTCAAGCTATTCTCCAAAGCACTTGAAGGCAGAACAAGAAACAATGGGTGGAAACTAATCAAGGAGAAAAGCAAACTAGAACTAAGTAGTAATTTGCTGACAATTAGAACAATTAACCAGTTGAACAACTTGCCTCCAGAAGTTGTGAATTCTCCAACACTAAAAGTTTTTAAGATGTTGGACAACCATTTGTCTGAAATGGCACAGAGTTTGCTGCCTGAGCAGAGAGTTGGACTAGAAGACCTCCAAGGTCCCTTCTAATTCTGTTATTATATTATATTCTATTCTACAAAGTCAACTGGGTAAAGAACTCTACATCAACTTTCCATAATCACCAAAAGCCAAGACTGATTCAAAAGACCACAACACACATAGCTAAATGCACAAATGAAAAGGAGCTTGTGGCCAGAAAGTTCTCCATCCTTTCTTTGCTCTTTCTATCTTGAGTTTTTTAAAAAATGGAATGTCAACAATTGATATGGAAACTGCATTAGTGGAACTTTTTATTAATTATTTTTAATAAGATAAAAGGAAGGGCAAGGGAATAAGTTCTTAAAAGAAAGCTAAAATACTGAAAAGAGACACAATCTGGATGCAGGAGTCACCTTCTTGTAAAAAAAAAAAAGCCCCTGCATCTTATTTTAATTTTGACTTTGGGCAAAATTTGCTCAAATTTTGGAAGCAAATTTGTGCTTTCTCACTCTCTTCGGGGAAAATAAAATAGTGAATATGGCCTCTTGAGGCAAGTTACATCATATCCAGGTGCTACACTAAAATGCTTACAGAGATGTAACAATGTATTTGTAATAACACTGAATGTTATTTTAAAATGTTATTCATTTTCAGTTGAACCATGAGAGAATGGATTTAACAGATTCACTCAGCCCTGGCATCAACTCAGTTGAGAGGTGTATCTAATTCAATTTTGGTTGTTTTTTTAATCAGTGGGACAAACACTTAGTGTCTCAAGTTTCATCCCAGGTTCAGCTATCTTCATCTGCATTCCCATAAAGCACGGGTCTCAAACTTGCCATGTCACGTTGCCATCATGTGATGATTCACAATGTTTTTTTTTCCTTCGTGGAACTCTGGTAGGCATGACACATCTGGCCTGTGAACCACCAGTTTGACAGGGCTGCCATAAAGGATTAGGTATCATCTTTGCCAAGTCAACTGGCACTTACTCTTCTTACTGTTCAATTTTACAAATTGTGGACTTCATCTTCCAGAATGTCTCAGCCAGCTCTGGCTGAAGAATTCTGGGAGTTGAAGTCCACAAGATGCCAAGTTGCCAAGGTTAGAGAACCCTGCCTTGTGATATATGGAGGAGAAAATCCATTGTGATTCACCTTTCATTTCTCGAACTCCTGATTTGTTGTTTCCTACAAGACCAACCATTTAACATAAACTCATTTTATAGGCTTTCTTAGGCTTTCTAAAGAATTAAGAACAATTACTGTATTTTTAGAGTATAAGACGCACCTTAGTTTTTGGGGAGGAAAATAGGGAAAAGAATCTGCTTACCAGGTACTCATCTGGCTAGCGCCCTTAGTCTAGTCAGTTTCGGCACATTATTTTATCCCCTGGTTAGAGCAAACTTATTTGGAGAGTAACAATGAAAGAGCTTGCAAGCCAGTAAGAGCTGCGAACATTGTTAGAACCTGGTTAGGGCTGGAAAGAAAAAATCTGAGCAAGTAGAGCAACGGGAAAAAAAAGTCTACAAAGACTTAAAGCTTGGAAAACATTCTTTGCAGACAATAATAATGAAAGAACCTGTAAGATAAGAGCTGGGAAAATTGTTAGCATCTAGTTAGGACTGGGGGGAGGGGAATTGCGTCTTATACTCTGAAAAATATAGTAAATTACATTTCTGTTATTTAGGCAAACAAATGTAATTAATTAATTAATTAATTAATTAATTAATTTTCACCATATGCAAAGATTGACCTAAATCCTCTTTAGAATGAAAGTGCATCTACTGATGCAAAATCTAATATTCAAATATAGAGAAGCTTCCATCTGGGAGAGAGAAGTCATGGGATAAAGGACCAAGAAAAAATATTACAAAGTGATCCATATTTATTTATTTATTTATTTATTATTTATTTATTTATTATTTAGATTTGTATGCCGCCCTTCTCTGCGGACTCGGGGCGGCTCACAACAAGGCATAAACAAATCGTAACATATATAAGTATAAGTCACTGTTTGTTTATTTATTTATTTATTTTACTGATATTAAAGATGGGATAAAAATTTAAGGACAGGTAATGGGATGCTGATGACGCTTAGTAGCATGTGATATTCATTTTATTTGCTAAGCATGAACAATGTCAATTTTAGCACATTTAGCACATTCAAAACTATTGGATAACCAAAGAATAATAAAACCAGAAACCCGTGTACACCAACATAGCTTAGTGAAGCATTACTAAAACTAAACTAAAATTTTAAAGCAGTATTAATTTAGTACTGACTGTTATCTGTTAGGTTATATCTCATGTAAAAAGTGTGAACAATTTCCTCCTACAATGAAAAGTGAAAGTACATGTAATTGTTTGACCTCTGTTTTCCCAACCACATTTGTGTTACCTTGGAAATTAAAGTAACATTCTGCAGTAAGTGAATTGGCTGTAATATTTCAAGGTGCACTGAGGACAAGGTTACAACTGAACAATCAAAACACTATTAATAAGAGGAAAATATGAACGAGGCTTATGTTCTTTTAGGAAAAGAAAAAATGTTATGGGCCATTAAGCTGATATTCCATCCAGTTTCAGTTTGTCCTTGTGTCCCATTGAATCCAATGAAATCCATATAACTCTTTTATTTAATTTCTTTCGATCCCTAGTCACTTTTGAATACTGCTGGAGTTGTGTAAAACACTTATTGCTACAAGATGGGAGAAAGGGAGAATGTCAAAACTGATGTATGCTACAAATTTGCTCTACACAAGTTTAGCACTGTAATAGTGATATATTCTTGATTTAACCTTCAGAAAAGATTCTGGAGGTAAATGGGTGTATACTTGGCAGCAGCATTCTAACTTCTTTAAGAAATGTTGGGGGGAAAGCCTAAAAGATTAATTTTGTTGCGCTAACTGATTAGTAATCAAATATGAAAATCATCACCAATAGAAAGGTTTTCTTCATTTATAAAGATAATATGATATCATGGAAAGTGTCAGCCTGGAGCAAGAAAGTCTGGGCTTATACTTGCATTTACTATAATACTTTCTGAGAGAGGTGATGTTCTGCTGATGTGTCTCAACCGCCCGTAATTACAGGGTATTTAGTCCAGGAAGAGACACACCACACGATAAAAGGAAAACCCAAAAGATTTATAAACAGAAAAACAGAAACAGCTCCCTTTTTAAATGTCAAAGGGATTTTCTGGTACACATAAGGCACAGGTTAAATGCAGTCCAATTGCTCACCCAATAACTGGGAAATTGAGTCCAATTCTAAAGTCCAGAGAGTCCACACACACAATCCTGAACAGCAAAAACCACGATCTTTACGAAACAATGAATCAGATAAACTGCCATGAAACTAAAACACCAGGCTACACTTTTATCTGTAGCACTAATTACAGCAGCCCCACCCAACCACAGGTGGCCTCATTTGTAATAATCCTTCAGTGGTTGTCTCCTATGCATCACTCTACGCATGCGTGGATGTGTCATTAATTCTTGTTCAGAATCCAGGGATGATACAGAAGACTGATCTCTTTCTGGGCTGTCTGCCAAGCTCCCCTCTTCCCTGTCACTCACGCTTCCTTGGTCAGAGGAGACTTCGTTGGCAGATTCTACTGGGAGCAAAACAGGCCTGCGGCATGTGGATGTCTCCCCCACATCCACCTCCACATTCCTTGGGGCTGGAGCTGGGCCAGAGCTAACCACAACAGGTGAGAACAAACAACACCACTTTATGATCTAACTTGCTTCATATTCATTTTATTTATTATATTTGTAAACTAAGTAAAGAATTATAGTTTGTATTAATGTAACACAGTATAATGAAGTGATAAAATGGATAGTAAGACAGAAGGACAAGGGTGGTAGGCACAACAGTGCGCTTATGCATGCCCCATACAGACCTCTTAGAAAAGGGGAGAGGTCAACAGTAGATAATTTAAGGTTGAAGATCTTGAGGTTAGGGGAAGAAACAACAGACTCAGGTAGTGAGTTCCAGGCATTGATCCCTGTATGTATTGGTGTGTTATCGTTGCCAAAGGGGGCCAAGTAGGAATTTTTTGCAGCATGAGCACCTTTGTTCACAGACGCTTTTTCACCTACTCCACACCAAACTGGTTGGGAGGGGACAGGTAAGGGGTACTTTAGTTGATAATTCCATTTCCATTGTTCATTAATTTGAAATTGGGCAGGTCGGGTGTGGAAATGGGTGTTAGCAGCAGCTCCTTTAGGGCATCTTTTGGAAGGTGATTGGCTGCCCCTCGCCAGAAGCTCCGGGCATGTTGGGCCTGAGTTATGGAGGGGGGGTCCCATTGGGGCTCCTCTGTGTCAGGAACCCAGAAGGGGAACTGGGGTGAGCCTCCCCACATGCCAAGTGGTGTGGCAGAGAGCAAGGAAAAGGCCAGGGGGTACTTTCCCTTGCTCAGCAAAGAGCTTCGCCCATAGCTGCTTAGAAATGTTTTGACAGGGATTCTGCCCCCTTTGTTCTTTTGCCTCTGCAGGTCTTTCACAGAATTGTATTAATTTATATCAATAAAGTGACCCATTTGTAACTCCAGTCTTGTGTCCATGCATTATTCAGCTTCCAAGGCAAATATTAGACTGAGAGAGACTGATCCAAAATCATTCAGTAAGCTTCCATAGCAATGGATGGATTTGAAACTGTTTTTTCCAGGTCTTGGTCAAGCATCTTAATCATATTGGCTTTCAATATCCACCTCCATGTAGGGTCCCTTGGGCAGTACTTAATTGTCTATGTAAAGAATGCCCACATCTTGGTTGTATATAGAAAGCTTTGTAGGCCCAGGCCTACCATTTGCAGAATCAGAAAGTCTAGAAGCAGCCTTGCCTCCATTAACTAATAATAATAATAATAATAATAATAATAATAATAATAATAATAATAATAATAATAAATTTTCCAGAGATGCTCACTGAGTTCATGCTTGGCTGCATAGCTAGAGGTATAACAAGCAGGAAGAGGGAGATTGTGATCCCACTATATAGAGTGCTGGTGAGACCACATTTGGAATACTGTGTTCAGTTCTGGAGACCTCACCTACAAAAAGATATTGACAAAATTGAACAGGTCCAAAGACGGGCTACAAGAATGGTGGAAGGTCTTAAGCATAAAACGTATCAGGAAAGACTTAATGAACTCAATCTGTATAGTCTGGAGGACAGAAGGAAAAGGGGGGGGGGGGGGTCATGATCAAAACATTTAAATATGTTAAAGGGTTAAATAAGGTCCAGGAGAGAAGTGTTTTTAATAGGAAAATGGAACACAAGAACAAGGGGACACAATCTGAAGTTAGTTGGGGGAAAGATCAAAAGGAACATGAGAAAATATTATTTTACTGAAAGAGTAGTAGATCCTTGGAACAAACTTCCAGCAGACATGGTTGATAAATCCACAGTAACTGAACTTAAACATGCCTGGGATAAACATATATCCATCCTAAGATAAAATACAGAAAATAGTATAAGGGCAGACTAGATGGACCATGAGGTCTTTTTCTGCCGTCAGTCTTCTATGTTTCTATGTTTCATTTCATTCCCATTCATTATGACATCAAAAACAAAATTGGTCCTCCCGCCTTTTGCTTTAGCCATGGAAAACATTTGAGTCAATTTTGCCTCTTCCACTGGCCATTATCCCTGTTAGTATTGTTTCTATAATTATTTGGTACTTTTCATGGATATCTATCCATAAAAGCACTTAGTTTGATTCAGCATGAAATATACAGATGATTAGGAGGTCTCAAGAGACCAGGACCTACCTCCTGCCTATTGACCAAAATTAAGGCAGTCGCTCAGGGGCCTCTGCTGACTCATGTGGTAAAATGCTGGGCCTGCACCCCGCTGAAGCTGGGGGCTCAATTCCTGTGAGCGAATTTATCCCGTAGGGACAAGAAAGAAGCCTCCCCCAATTGCCTACCAGCATTCAGGCATCCCGCAGGTAAAAGATAACACTGCCCCAAAAAATCTTTTCACAGAGGCAGCTAGTCGCCTTGGCTAACATGTGGCATACAATTTTTTTAATTTTTTTTTTAAAGGCAGTCTTTTTACCAAACATTTTGAATGTTGTATTTAATAAATATCAATGTCGTTTGGTGAAGCCCTATATTAAACTTTAAAAGGAAAAACACATGTTGTATTTTGTATGTTTGTTCAAAGAAAGGATTTTTAAAAGATTAAAAGCAGAAACCTGACCTTAAAATAGTATTAATAGAATAAGGCCATTTTGAAGGTGATTAAATTGATTAATTGTGTCTGAACTAGGAAGCTATAAAATGGAAGCTATAGATAGATAGATAGATAGATAGATAGATAGATAGATAGATAGATAGATAGATAGATAGATGATAGATAGATAGATAGATAGATAGATAGATGATGATAGATAGATAGATAGATAGATAGATAGATAGATAGATAGATAGATAGATGATAGATAGATAGATAGATAGATAGATAGATAGATGATGATGATGATTTATAGATAGATAGATGATAGGTAGGTAGATAGATAGATAGATAGATAGATAGATAGATAGATAGATAGATAGATAGATGATAGATGGATGGATGGATGGATGGATGGATGGATGGATGGATGGATAGATAGATGATGATAGATAGATAGATAGATAGATAGATAGATGATAATAGATAGATAGATAGATAGATAGATGATAGATAGATAGATAGATAGATAGATAGATAGATAGATAGATAGATAGATAGATACATGATGATAGGTAGATAGATAGATAGATAGATAGATAGATGATAGATAGATAGATAGATAGATAGATAGATAGATAGATAGATAGATAGATAGACAGACATATCTACAGAGAAACTAAAAAATGCTCTGTTGATTCTATTGTATAAATATCCCATGAAAACGAAGTGAAAACATCATGGCTACTCCACACTAAATGTCTGTTGTGCAACCAGCTATGAACCTGAAGTATGAATTTACTGCCTGCGAACAGACCCCAGATTACTAGTGATACTGCAGACATTTGTTACTATCAATATAATCTCATCTCTGTGTGGCATGCCTTTAATGTTCCATTTTGAACTAAAGATAAAAAGGTATGTTTCAGTTGTAACTAGTTTAAAGGCCTTATCACTTTGCTGGGGATCATCATCTGTGTTTCCCACCTATGTCATTTCTCCTACTGATTACAACAAGGGGGAAAAGGTAACTAAAACAATCAGAGGGGAAATGTACCTGGTACAAGGAGCGCCAGGCAATGTACATTTTTACAATGTAACTGTGTGGGTAGGAATGCTGCTGAGCTCTGTTTAATTTCAGGTCTAGCCATAGCCAGTCTTGGCAACTCTATCTGTATGTCTAAAACTCCAGGACTGAATGAATGCTTCCCATTCTTCCTTATCTCTTGCCGACCTCCATGACTCTTCAAATTCCATTCCTTTCACAACAGGGTCCCTATCTATGGCATCAATTCAACTCTTTCATGGCTTGTCTTTTTGCTTTTTCCTTCTACTGATACCATACTTCATTGAGTTCAAAGTGCTTTCTTTCAAATTATTAATTCTTATCACTTGATCAAATCATATCCTAGCTTTATTCTAATTCCTGTCCTGTAAGGACCTTCCCTACTCCTTATTTGATGTATCATCTTTGTAGATCACCTATAAAGTCCCAATACCTGCTTTAATTTTGAGGTATACAGATTCAACCCATTGGAGTGATATATACTGTATAGGGTTTCTTATGTCTGGCCCCCATGAAAACGTTTATCTCAATGTTCAACACATATGCATGGATGGCCAGTTTAGTGGCTGTCTGAAATTACACCGGGGCTTTGGAGATACGGTGTAGTGCATTGTGCCACTTCCATAACGGCAATCTCATGAGAAATTGCGAGATCACCATTACTGACTTTGCATTTCCGGGTGCAGCATTTTTCCTACCAGGGGCATGCTGGGTGAGCCCTATATATAGGGCTGTGCAGAGGCAATCTTCCTTTTGCCCCCTGCCAACAACCAAATGGACACTCACCCTCCCTCCCTATCTTAAAGTGTGCCTTGATGGGGTTGTCCTTGGAGGCCGAATAGGAATTATTGGCAGTCTCAAGGCTTTAGTTGTGACCGTTTTTTTACCCATGCCACACTGGAGAATGAAGATAGATGGTTAGGGGGGGTGGCACATTTTCTTACAATTTGATAATTGGCTTTCCCTTTGGTCACTGGGGTTGACAGGTTAAGGGCGGAAATGGACAGAGGTAGCAACTAGTTCTCCTTTCGGGCATCTCTTGAAAGATGATGGGCTGTCTCTCACCAGAAACTATAGGTATGCACATCCTCGGTGATTGGAGAGGGAAGTGCCCTTGGGACTCACCTAACCCAATAACCTGAAAGGAATTGGATGGTGAGATCCTTCCACATGCTTTAAGAGCATGGCCAGGAACCAGATGAAGGTACTGTAGCTACCTTCACCTTGTTCAGTAAGGAGCTACACCCATGGTTGCCCAGGATGGTTATTTGTGAATTATTTCCACCCCAAATTTTCTAGTGACCTCTGCAGGTCCTGGTTATTTGGTCAATAATCAGTTAAAGTTCTTTTAACATTAATAAAGTGATTCAATTTTAAATCCAGCTCTTGGTGTCCATGTCTTATTCCACATCCGGCACAATATAGGACAGAGTATAGACATCAGCAATTCAGATATATCTATCTAAGTAAAATATAACTTCATGTTATGAAACAGTATGGATATAATATAAAATAATAACAAGGAAGGGACCTTGGAGGTCTCCTAGTCCAACCCCCTGCTTAGGCAGAAAACTCTAAATCACTTCAGGCAAAATTCTTTGGAAAAACTAAGGTAGTAGCCAGATGTTTGTTTGTTTGTTTGTTTGTTTGTTTGTTTGTTTGTTTGTTTCCTGAGATTCATCACAATTCCTTTTTATTCATTATCATCATATTCAATTTTCAAGGAAAGTGGGTGTCTGACATACTCACTGTAGTACACAATGAACTAAATAGGAAGTCAAGAAAGAAAGAAAATAAAGAATTTGGGAAACAACACTTGTACCAGGACTGTGCCCATCATTACAGAGTAGGACACTAGCAAACTGATACAAATTAGGGAAATAGGATATGTTTTAAGGAGTGGGAGAGACAGCTATCAAAGAATGGCAAAAACAGGATAGTTTTGCTTAATTTGAGTTCTTTGTGAATTTTCTTTTTCCTTAAATAACATTGTAGGGACAATCTTTCCATTTAAGAATTGGAGTATGGATTGAAATGAATGACCCCCAAATGATCCCTGGACCAATTTCTGAAATCTCTGATCCAGTCCTTGAAGTTAATTAGGTAGTCTCTGAAGAACTTAAAAAAAGGAAGGAAGGAAGGAAGGAAGGAAGGAAGGAAGGAAGGAAGGAAGGAAAAGAAAAAAGCTAATTAGACTTTAATTCAAGTTTGACATTATAAATATTGTTTTGGACTGAATTTCATCTTCTTATACAATTATGCAGGTTCTTTTTAATGATTTAACAAAGATGGGGCCAATTGGTACACAATAAGGAACAGGCATTTCAAAGCTCGTGCAAACATATACAAGAATTCATTGCAAATTAGCCATTCAAGTAGAAAAATGAAACGTCAACTCTGTTACTAAAGTGCATTTCCGTGCAGAATGGACTGCATTTTAAGAATGCCAAAATCTTAGAGGATTGCATAAACTGAATCTATTTTAATCAAGAGCTCTGCCAGTAAGATGTTTGACCTTCTTGAACCTGAACAAGTTTTCTGGAAGGAAAAAAGACTGCTTCCAAATTCCTTGCAGATTAGGAACAAATAGCCTTTTTCTTGTGTAAATCTTTAAACATTTAGCTTTTCCCTAACCACAAATCTTCTGATTGTTGATATGAATGGGCACCAAGCAATCAAATAAGGCAGCTTAAATTAAGCATTACAACTAATATTGATTAATTTTCAGAATATCACTGAATGACATGTCATGCTGTAATCCTCATAACAAAATAAGGTACACATTATACAGTATTTCTGCAAATTCCATAGAAGGTGTATGGCAATAAAAGCTTTAATTGACCAAAACCCATGTTCAATTACTTGAAGTGTAGAAATAGACTCTGGGGAATATCTGGCGGATTGGCAGCCTTCTGTTCTTTCTCAAAATTTATTCGCAGGGTATATTTATTATATTTATTAAATATATTTAATGAATCAAGCTCAATCAGTTCTTTATAAAATATCTGGGTTTCATTGGTTCAGAATATTAAGAGTTTGAAGAAGGATATAGATATCCAATCTTTAAATAAAATGAGAAGATGATTTGGGGTTAAAACTGAGAGGATCTCACTACAATTCTTTATATCATTGAATTTAAATAATCTCTTTTGGAAAATTATCACAAATTGACAAACTATAATGTAATCCATTGGTTGCATTATGTTTTGAAACATTTTTATTACAAATTGTGGGGGGAAGATTCATAGGCTGAGTAGCCCCTGTGATAGCAATGGCCAGTTAATCAATATTTTTAACTGAAAGGGTCTAAAACTTGGTGGAAATCACCAAAAGGAGTCTGACACTATTAACCCTAATCTTGGTCAGTTGTCCATTTTTCTTAAAGTATATAAAAAATGATACTGTGCCTGTTATTAGAGCTTAGTTTACTGCAGCAACTAATTAGAAATTTAAATTTTCTCTTTCATTGGATTGGGAAATATTGTTTTGGATAAAAAAAAATTGGCATCATAGCAAGAGAACCCTACAATTAAAGCTAGAGTCGGGGCAGCATACAAATCTAATAAGTTGTTGTTGTTGTTGTTGTTGTTGTTGTTGTTGTTGTTATTATTATTATTATTATTATTATTATTATTATTATTATTAAATACTGTATAATCAAATCTTATTATCATATTAACACTACGTGCCCCCCCCTTACTATTTCATTTATTCCAATATTATTTTTGACATTTGAATAATTTTCTTTAAAATCATATACTCATTTATACACATATACCCTTTTTTTCTTTTCACTTCTCTGATTGTTTAGATTTTGTTACTAGTTTGGGTTTTTTCCCCAGTATATTTCAGGGTTCTTTCATTTTGTAAAAATATTATTTTAAAAATATCTAAAATATTCCATGATTTCATTCCACAAGAAGTTGTATAATGTAATGTGATTAACTTCAGTAAAATCATAAAAAATAGATAAACAGCCTAGCATTATAAAGTGCAACAACCCAAAACACAATAAGGGATTAAAATGAAGTGTTTGCTAAAGAAGACTGAAATATTCAGATGTTTGGAGAATAGAAAAGCCTTGACACAAAAGAAAGAATTGCAAGTGTCTGGTAAAAGTCTTTGGTCGAAGGGTCAACCACTAGTCTCAGAAGGAAGGTTTATGAGATTAATTTTAGGATAATTATGCGCTATCAAGGTAGCATTGTGTTTTAATAACCATATAGATCAGGGATGTCAAACTCGCGACCCATGGGCCGTATGCGTCATGCTCTGCCCATGCCAGCCCATGCCAACCTATGGTATAGCGAAGGGGGGTGGAAGTTGTGATACACCATATGAATACAACAGGTCATGTAGATGATTTTCTCCATGACAATCTTTTTCACAATATGTTTTTCAGGTTTTCCCATGGGGCACCGTCACCTTACTACTGGTTTCCTTCCACCTTTTCCAGCATAATAGACCTCTCCAGAGAGCTAGTTCTTTGTATGTTTCCAAAACATGGGCCTATCCTGGAGGACAGTTCTGAATCAAAATGGATTGTCTGCATTCAATTTCATGCAGGCACTTTTACAAAGGAATGTTGGTATCTTTCTTATCACGCTAATTTAAAAATAGTACCCTGTTTTCTAACTTTGCCTTTCCTCTTTTCTTTTTTCTTGCAGCTGGTTTAAAACCAAGACTTGGTACTCAAAGCAGCCAGAGAATCTGTTGCCTTTCCCAGGAGAAGAGCAGGATGACAATTAGCCATTGATCCAGCTGCTAGCATCATGACAAGGGAACTCCAACTCCCTCCTCCTTGAGGCGATTGCTCTAAGGGGAAACCTTTGAACATCACCGATTCTCAGAGCTCACTGTTTAACTGAATAATCAGGCTCAGAGCCTACTTCTCAAAATAATAATAAGAAACACGCACATACATACACCGGCACACAGGAATTGCAGTACAATTCTGATTCACTTGGAAAGTGGGATTTCTATAAAGAGACAATATGTTTGAGTCAAATCTTTGAAAAGCATAAAACTTTGCATGACTTCCAAAGTTAATTATGTTTGGAGCAATACCAAGAACATTATTCTTCTTGTTGATGTTTTCAAAATAATTGAAGCCTAAATCTCCAGGTTATTAAAGGCTCAATCTAAATCTAATCCTAGGTCAGATCTAACTTTGAAAATTGATTTGTTTTAATCTCACAGGGCAGTTCCACTCAGTCCTGTATGCCGTTTTTAGGTGCATGTACAAGATTTATTTTACCCATAACAATTTACCTACTTTCTAGTAATGGGTGAGATAAGAAGTCTTCCTCTGGAAAGTGAACATGGAAAAGCCACTTGTTACTAGCCACCTGGGCATCCCCAACACCTTTCATCCATCACTCATGTATTGTTGTGGTTGAAGCTTGGAATACCCAAGCATCCAATGAGGAGATCTGCCCACCAGCCACCTGGGCATCCCCAACAGCGTTCATCCCTCACTACAAACTGGAGGCTTTCACCTCTGAAGAGGCAGCATTTGGACAAAGAGTGTTGCAACAAGTGGTGCAGGACAGTGGGAACACTGACCAGTGTTAGCTAGTCATGGTAGATGCCTTGTCTAGGTAGCCATAATTAGGAGCCTCTCAGCCATGTTCTCTACCCACAGGCACCCTGATGTGTTCATTTCAGATAATGGGCCCCAGTTCACATCTTCTGTGTTTAAGGTTTGGTATTAGGCATGGGCTCGCTGGTCCATGGCATCCACCTACCAATGGCATGGTTAAACATGCAGTGCATTCAGCAAACGAAAACCTTAGTAAGTTGGGCCCAGGGAATATGCAGGCTAAAATAGCTGAACTATTTTTATCCCAGCATTCTACGGCATGCATGGCCATAAATAAAACTCTGGCCGAATTACTGATGGGCAGGTGTCTACGGACTGTCCTGAAAAAGTTACTTTGTCAATATGTGCAGAGACACTTCTAGACTCCTTTTGGAATCATCATTCCTTCAATGTGAGAGAGAGAATGTATACCAGGAATTACTCTGGTCACCACTTGTGGGTTCTGGCCACAATAATAATGGAAAATGGACCATGTTCATACACAGTGTGATAGGTCCACTGCAAGGGATACAGAGTTACAGGGAGTAAGAGGAAATGAGGGTAATGACTCACTAGTCCCAAACTGGCTGAAGGAGAAGGAGCTGGAGATAGCTTCCCACCAACAGCACTCAAAAGGTCCGGGCAAATCAGGTGGAAACCAGCATACTCACAAGAGTAGGCATGTTCTACTCTTCGCGGAAAGGGGTGCAATGTATAATAAGGCCACTAGGGGCCGCTTCAAGAGCAGGAACATTGAAGGTCTTGATTGGTTGTTCAGTTATGTTTGCTGAGTATAAAAAGGGAGTTCTCCAAGGATTACCTTAGTTCCAGCTGTATAGTTATTCACTTAAGCTTTGTAATTAAAGAGCTGTTAATCTTCAAGGAGTTGCCTCCATCATTGCACTCATTACTACACCATAATATAGTATCTGTAGAGTGATTTAGCCACTTCCACAGATAAACTAGCATAATCCAAAATCTACAGAATTCCAGCCCTGCTAGAATTTTAATTGACCACAGTTATGCTGAAAGAAAATTGCCTCAGCTGCCTGGCATTGTTGATGCCTGATATCACAGAACTTGGGCACCAGTTCATGACTGGCTCCAGAGCTCCATGTTGTTGGGGGGTGTTACTTAGAACCCTGACACTCCATGTAGCATTGCCTTCTTGCTAAATTAATATTACCTACAAACTCTAGAGCAAGCATAGAGGTTTTTTCTGTGGGTTACTTTAACTTAGTCTCATATATTTGCTGTAGAATAAGAATGGGGAGTAAAGTCAGTCTGGTGTATTCTCTTTAATTTACAACAATCTTTTTTAAATTCGCACCCCTTACACTGCAAAGTTCTATCTCATAGTGCAAAATGATTAGAAGAAGAAGTAATGTGTTGGATAGAGGTCATCAGGTCCGATCTGGAGACACCTGTTAACCTTTGAATGATGGAGGTCAGTCCTGGAGTTCTGAATAAGTAATGTGTAACTGTAAGAAAGGAGTAAAGTATTTCTTTATTCTTTGGACTCCTCTTTCTGGCCAATTTCCAGGTGTGAATGAAAAATGTCAGAAAGCTTGTTCAAACCTTGACCCTCAACTAACTTACAGGGCAACATTTTGCAGGTAGACATCATGACATTTCCGAATGTTCTTGCTGGTTTAGAAAATCTGATATCTGTTAAATCACTGTATCCATTGAAAACATGTTGTATTTAGCTCTTGGATAATGAAATATTTCTTTTACTGGTGGTAATCCTTTTTCTTCGCCCATTATGCTGTCAGAAATAGAAATAGCATAAATTGTCTGAGGATCTGTAATGAAAAAAGCATGACTTAATTTCAGTTAAATGTCATGAATAGAAGAAAAGCAAATACTTGGTGTAGGGCAAGGCAGCATGTGGTTTTCAAGATTCATCCCAGAATGTAAGAATTGTAAGAGACCTAGGAAATCATCTAGTAGTCTTGAGCTCCAGGAAGAAAGGTGGTATATAAGTCTAGCAGTTATTATATTTGCAGTCTAGTAAGTGCATAATAGAAATAAATTCTAATTAATTTGACACCATACTTCTTCCAGTGTAGACCATAATTATTGATGACGATGACGACATACCATCAACCTGTTGTCAATGCTTTGTGACCACATAGATAGATCTTCTCCATGATTCTCTTGACATTTCCAACATTGTTACAGTAACATAATCTTTGCACTTAGCTTCAGTCATCCCCATTTTTTCCTCCATCTTTCCCTACATTGGTGCATGGTCCAAAGTCTAGTCTTGACATAATGAATCCAAAGTAGGATAATTTTAGCTTGGTCATATGTTCCTCTAACAAAAATTCTTAATTGATTTGTTTTGGTCTGTTTTTCTGACTGTGTACTAAGTATTCAGGAGTCTTCTCCAACAGCAAACTTCTAACTGTTATATTCTTCCTATTTTAGTACTCCAAAGTCCAATTTCTACTTCCATGGAATATCACTATGAATACCATGGAGATTTTGTCCAGGAATTGTCCTGAAGTCAGGATATGTTACTTCCACCTGATACATGGTCAATTATGGCCGCTCACATTGGTTTAGCATAACTGCCTTTCATTATTTGATGAGACATCCTACCAAAGACGGAATCAGCCTATGGATGCATTGGAATATCTGTAAGAAATGCTATTTGCCTGACAGGAGAACTGGTGAGACCACAAAATAGGCAAAGAAATAGAAAATGAAGATGGTTCAAAGTTCTCTCCTGCCTCTTTTCTGTCAGAGGCATGATTTAACCCCTGTGTTCTGTTCACAAAGACTATACACTTGTTCTGTTCCTAGGTCTATTTGACCTGGACTAAAAAAATGTTGATTTTAGCTACTGTATTTTTTTTTTTGAATACCTATTGCATTGGTATACTAATTTGAACATTCCTGATCATAAACAAATAAAAAATGAAATGAAAAAAAAGTTTAGTTTTTTATTTTGCTCAGAAAAGGGCACCCCAGGCTGTATGCAATTACGTTCGCTTTATATATAGACCAGACTGCAAGTTCCAAATTACATCCTTGATTTTAGTACAATTGATTTCTTGCATAAAATTAGTTGTCTGGGTATCATTTATTTACTTTTCTGTGTATTTCATCCAGTGGTGGGCTGCTGGTAGTATGGACAGGTACGCAGCCTAAACGAACATAATTGCACACAACCGGGGGGGGGGGGCTATTCTGAGCAAAATAAACAACTAAATATTATTTTTTTCATTTAATTTTTATTTGTTTATGATCAGGAATGTTCAAATTAGTATACCAATGCAATAGGTATTCAAAAATATTTTACAGTAACTAAAATCAACAATTTTTTTAGTCTGGGTTAAATAGACCCGGGAACAGAACAAGTGTATAGTCATTGTGCCCAGCAAAAACTAACACGTTTTTCGGTGTATAAGACGCACCGGTTTATAAGACGCACCTAGATTTTAGAGGAGAAAAACAAGGAAAAAAGTATTCTGAACCAAATTGTGTAGTATTATATTGTTTAATAAATTACTAGTGTAGCAGAATACTTTTTACAACCATATACTTTTTACAAACTTCAAACTTGACAGTCTCAAGACTTGTGGACTTCAACTCCCAGAATTCCTCCACCAGTCATGCTACCTAGGAATTGGAGTTGAAGTCCACAAGCCTTAAATTAAACTTGCCAGGTTTGAAGACCCTTGCACTCCTAACCCCTAACTCAGAGGTCTTCAAACCTGGCAAGAGTCTGCCCCGAGTCTGCAGAGAGGGGCGGCATACAAATGTAATAAATTATTATTATTATTATTATTAAGGCTCAGAGATGAAAATCAGGACAAACATCGGCTCAGAGAGTTTAGGAATTTATTTGCTCTCCACCTTGTACCCAATGTCTTTGGATAGGGTCTAGAGTCTTTACCTTCCTTGTCTTCCTTTTGAGGAACAGCAGCACCAGGAATGTCACCAGCAATGTTCATTCTGCTGAAGGCATCCCCCTTTGCTTCCCCCACCTGCTGGGAATCTCTGCATTTTGTGCTTGCCATCCATCCCCTGTCATTCTTCAGGGATCCCCCTTTGTTTCCCACCACTTGCTGGTGCTGCTGGGATGCTCCGCCTCCGGACTTCCGCTGCTGGCCAAAGCACCTGCCATTCTGCTGCAGGGATCCCCCTGTGGGGGGAAGCAAAGGGGGATCCCGGTGCCGGCAAGTGGGGGGAAGCAAAAGGGGATCCCTGCAGAATGACAGGCACTTCAGATGGCAATGGAAATCTGGAGGTGGAGCATCCCAGCGGTGCTGGCTTGGGTTCATAAGTAGAAAATGGTTTGTGAGAAGAGGTAAAATAATCTTAAACACCTGGTTCATATCTCGAAAAGTTCATCGGTAGAGGTGTTCATACGTAGAGGTACCACTGTATTTAACTAATGTTAATGTAATTAGCAAAATAATAAAATCAAGGTACAAATAGATGATTAAATCTTCTGATTGTTTATTCATCATAACACTCACTAAAATTCAACAAAGCATCTTGAAATTTAACTTACCTGTTTAAAGTACACAATTCTTCACAAACTACCAGTTGTTAGACTGCAACTATCCAAACATGCTGGTTTAGGACTAATAGGTCTAAGATCAACATTTTTTAAAATGCCATAATTCTAATCCTAAAATTTTCTTAGTTTTGCATACTTCGCCTTGAAATGTTTCACATCATAAATACACTCTAAAGCATTGTATTGAGATGACAAGGTCTTACAGCATTGTTACTATACATGCAGAAGTGAGGAAGCGATACCCCTCCATCTCCAACACTGTCATAATTCTAAATTAAGCTTGGAAGGGACATTAAATAATGGGATATTAGGTAATGCATGATGTGGAAAACTGTCAGAAGATTTTGGAGGACTATTGCTATTCTAGATGGAAAATAAGTATCTATTTAATAAGGGAACTTCCTCTATGTCTGAAACTGAACTTGCTCACATGTCTCCCACCTTATCTCTCTCCCCATCCATCCACCCAGCATTATACTATTTACATAGCAAAAAATTGCCTTTCAAATTATGTACAGTACAATATGCGAATGTATGCATTATCTATGATAATATTCTGTGAACGAGGAGGTACTTCTTTTTAACAAAGCCCTTTTTCTAACACAGTCCTTCACTAGCATCAGATAGATCCCTATTCCACAGATCCTAGACAGTAATCTCATTTGTTTTTTGTAACTTGCAGCAAGGAGCCTAAATTCTGAATTCGCTAACAGTTCAGTCATGCCATGGATGAAGCTTTGTAAGTTCGGTTGTGCTTCGGCTACTTGAAGGGTAGGGAAATCCCTCTTTCTGTATTGTCTTGAGAGTTGTTGAAATATTAGGCAGTAGATAAGAAAATGTACAGCTAATACGTATAGAGAAATAACATGTTTGAATTTTTTGTTATTGAGGACCATATATTTTTCCATGTAATTGCTGCTTTCTAAAACAAAACTGAACCAACCAGGGCGGGCAGCAAAGGGGATGGTTGGAACGCCATTCACCAGCAGAAATGAAGCTGCGTGCACAGCTTCATCATTGAAGGTGGTGCATGTGTGTGCACATGTGTGCATGTGAGATTCAGCTTCTGCACATGTGTGGCAGCCAAATCTCACCGCCCCATCCAGGAAGGAGAGAAGCTTGTCGGGGAGACGATGTCGCTCCTGCTTTGCCTGCTTGCCAGAGTCTCCCCAATGAGCTGCTGTCCTTCCTGGCAAGCGGGAGAAACTGGAGCTGCATCATCTCCCCAACAAGCTGCTCTCCTTCCTGCAGTATTTCTTCCTTCTGGTGGCTTCTGGGCGGGGCTAACTGGGTCACCTCTGCCGATGCAGCCAGCCAGCAGTCATGGGGCTGGGTCCTGCATGGCGGTGGTGGTCCATCCCAGGCAGGAGCTGCCAGCTGGAAGAAATCCTTTTCTTCCTGCAGGATTTCCTCTTTCTGGTGGCTCACAGGTGGGATGGACTGCACCGTGCAGAACCTAGCTCCAAGGCATAAGCACCCCGGTTAGTCCCACTCCCAGGCCACCAAAAGGAAGATTTCTTCCCAATGGGATGGCTTCAGCCAATGACTCTGCATATGCACAGGAAATTGAACCCCCATGCCCCCTTCCCGAGCGTTCCAGAAGGGCCACGAATGGCTGCCCTTTACTGGAACCAACTCATTATACTATATTCTTTCTCTCTCTACCCTTATCAGCATTTGCACAAGTATCTTATTTTAAAGAAACTGGGGGAAAGCTCAATCCTACTGAGTCTTAAAACTAGTAAGATAGCTCCTTAATTTGTTGTTTTTTAATCTTCCAACATCGCACATTTCCAAGGAATCTCATGTCAATTGGCTTGCATCTTTTTCTAAACATGTCAATAAATAACTTAATAAATGTAAGAGCTTAGAGTTATGATTAAAAGTAATTTATAATCTGTTAGCTTTCAGAGATATAATATTCATGCTTTTCGAGATTCAACTGTTTATTGGAGACAGAGTTATAATGTTTTATTACTTCTTGCTGCACTAAGTGTAAGTATAATCTCTAAACACATTGCAGAAATAAATTTCATTTGTGGAAGATATCCTGCTTTGTTTAGAGCAAATTGTGCTAGGTGGCCTAAAGTTCAAATATATGCTAGATATATTTGCAAGAAGACCAGATTTTAACATTTAGCAGGGTGGCACATAGGGTAGGAGCAGAAAATAATCAGAAAAAAAGGATATTTCTAAAAAATAAATATCCGTTAGTTGGAGCCATTCAGTCTTCTACTAGATCAAAGCTGAATTAAAAGATTTGAAGGATTGATACCTTGGGACATGCTACAAATTATCCATAGTTTCTGGATTCAAATGCTTTCAGTGCTGATGTTGGGATGGTATCTATGCTCCCCCTAAAGTAGACAACAAACAGAGCAAACTACTTTATGTGGCTCATACCTCTTCCCTCAAGAATCGTACTGCTATTTTCCAGAATAGATATCTCACATCTCTACTGGCAAAACTGATCCTGAATCTCTTGACTCAGAATTTCTACTTTTCTGCAAAGGAATTGTCAGCTAGGAGACTTAACAGAGGGTAACACCCAACTCAGTTTGCTAAATCAATTAAATATGTTCCCTATGTTCTATTCAAGCAAGTGATATTAGATTGAGAAAATATTCATCAATATCATCACAGTATTGATGGATATTTTCTGCACAATATACTGTGAAGAACATATTCACCATACTGTGATAATTATTATTCTTGGATAACAAATATCAATATAGATATTAATACTTAAAGTGATCTTGTTATATTTAAAGAAAGTGTTTCCAATCCACAATATGGGTAAGAAGAATTTTTGTCCCTTCATTTCTTATAGCAACACACCAACGTTTGCATATTGCTTCATGATTATGACATAAAGTATTTCAAATTTTTAAAAAAGTAATTTAGAAAAACCAAAATTGACAGATTTATTCAATTGGTCAAAAGGTTTTGAGGACTTAGCTCTTAAAATCTGATTTGTTTACTTCTTCAACGTCTGGCTTGAATCTCTGTTTGTTTAACCCCATTTGGCATACTGAGGTAGAGTTTTCACCATTTTTTTCTGGCAAACTCCTCAGTTTAAAAGCCAATGTTATACATGAGTACCATGTTAATTATGCAGCGCTATATCAATCAGACTTCTTGAAGTATTCTGTCAGCTCTTTAGTGAAATCAAAGAAAGGTTAGATAATATGATTTTATAACATCAAAACTCAATTCATTCTATAAAGAATACATTGCAAGATGTGTTATATAAGAGGAAATATTTTGTATTTGCAATGTTTTATTTCATTTATCAGTTTTTTCACTTTTATATCTTGTTTTGCTTTACTCAACATTCCTATTTGTCTTGTTTTTAGCTGTATTAAAGCTTTCTCTGTCTCGCTCCCTCGCTCTCTGTCTCGCTCTCACATTGTTTCACGCTCACTCTTGTTCTCGCTCTTGCTCTCGCTTCCCAATCTGGGTTCCAGAAACTTAGACGGCAGTTAGAGTTTGCTGCAGAACTGTGGTGGTGCAGTGGTTAGAATGCAGTACTGCATTCTACTTCTGCTGACTGCTGTCAGTCTGCAGTTCAGCAGTTCGATTCTCAATGGCTCAAGGTTGATTCAGTCTTCCATCCTTTCAAGGTCAGTAAAATGAGGACCCAGATTGTCAGGGGAAATATGCTGATTCTGTAAACTGCTTAGAGAGGACTGTAAAGCACTGTGAAGCAATATTCATCCATTTGTACTGGTACAAAGCTTAATAACTGAAAGGAAATAGATAGCCAACATGCAGACAGAAATATCAGAGAATATACTTCATAATCTGTAGAATGGAATGAACTCAGCTTTCCTGAATGATTTGGCAAATAGGGCTGTCTTCAGGTCATACATTGAAATAATACTAATTTACTTTATTAAATAGATTCCAGAATGGTGTAATCAAGACAGTGAGAAACAAAGAAAAGAGGCATTGTCCTTCACTTGTCTGATCCTTTCTACACTCTGACTTTCTAAGAATTTTCACAGCTGACATCTTGAAGCTTCAAGGGTGCATGTAGACTCTTCTATGCCGCCAGGCTTGCGGCTATTACACCATAGCCCCCTGGTTGACAAATGCTATGTATGTTTGTTGCCTGGGTTGGAATGCTTGATTTTTAATATAACTGGGGATTTTAGACTAGATTAGTTAATTGAAGTTAATTGGATTTGGGACATTTGTGTTGTATTGTTTTTCTTTTATATATTGTAAGTCACCCCGAATCCTTGGAGAGGGGCAGCATATAAATCAATCAATCAATCAAACAAACAAACAAACAAACAAACAAACAAACAAACAAACAAACAAACAAACAAACAAACAAACAAACAAACAAACAAACATCAAACAAACTTGGACTAATCAATAGTATAAATTGATTCCATATTTGAAATTGATTCCTTTTTAGTGGTGCTTAAACAAGGAGATAAACAGGATGGAGAAGATCAAACATACCTATAAATCATCTTAAGTAAAAGGACATTTTCCATATGTGGAAAGATATCTTTTCAGATGCAGATTGGAGATTTAAAAAAAATATTGAAGAAGGAAAATTAGGTAGATTTAGCATAATACATAGTTCTTATCACTAAATCTTTCAGCAGATGACTCAATTCCTTAAATTACAAAATTCATCATTGACATATTTTTTTGAAAAAAAAATTGCAGCTACTTTTTCATCATTCCTAATTCAAAATCTAGAAGAATTCAAATGTTGATGATTGTACACCTCTTAATACAACAAATCTAATGGTAAACTTGTTTAACACCAATAGTGCTCAACAATCTTTCTTTCTTTCTTTCTTTCTTTCTTCTTTCCTTCCTTCCTTTCTTCCTTCCTTTCCTTCCTTCCTTCCTTTCTTCCTTTGTTTTTGCTTTTGTTCATGCTTGCACTACATCCAAAGTCTAGACCAGTCTTCCATAAACTGGTGGTTGTCTTCTTAGAAGTTCTATTGCTAGTTCTATTGCTAACCCTATTAGAAAGCATTGTCATATCTGTAATACATTTGATACAAGGAGAAAGACCATTTTTCATAATTTAATTTATAACTATTTTCTATGATAAAGTAATTTAAATTCATAAAATGTGTTAAACCAATTACAAATTAACAGTTTATAAAAATTCTGCTTAGTTGTTTGATCTGCCTTCAATCTCTGATTGTTTTTTCTCCAAAATGTTTGATTTTTTTTCCAAATTGACCCCTGTTTTCATTTAACCTAGGGCTAATTTCTCTATCCTCTATCTTTCTCTGTTAACTTGTTTTCTCTCTCTCACTCTCTCTCTCTCTCTCTCTCTCACACACACACACACATTTCTCTATCCTGATAACTGCATTAACTTGTTCTCTTTCTCTCTCTCTTTCACACACACATACTCTGTCACACACACATACCTACCGGTAATAATAGAAGCCTCATCTGTCAATTCATCTTGTAAATAGTTCGTTGAAGTCTGTTTCCCAATATTTAGGAGCTATCAGTCATGCCAAACTCCAAGGGGAAAAGAAATTATCCTTCTTTGCTTAAGGATGAAGGGGGGCATGAGTGCATGAGTGCACATGCCTTTCAGTGTTGACTTTATGTGGCTGTTTGGACCAAGTCCTGAAATTTTCTTAGAAAGGGTTTGCTCTTGTCTGTTACCTAGGGTTTCAGGAGGGAGACTGGTTCAAAATCACCCAGTTGGTTCCATGCCTAAATGGGGATTAGAATTCATAGCCTCTCAGTTTCTAGCCTGGTGTCTATGCCAAATTGATTCTCTTTAGGACTGCTAGATATTGTTAATAATGAACACGACCAACTTGTCAGTACTATGTAGCAAACCTAGAGAAACCTATTTTCAAACTGCTGTATCTATAATTGTGTACTTTCCAGTTGATGACACAAAAGACAGTACATATTTTACCTTGGAGCACAAGAAAAAACATGTTTTCTCAGGTTGTCTTAAGACCCTTAGAGGACCAGCAGGATTGAGACCAACCTAAATCTGGAGAGGTTATGGGTACTATGGCACTGACATTCCAATGATACATGTGGCATGTCCCTCCTGCTAGATTGAATATATGACTGTTACAGACAACCAAGAAGATAAGGTTCCATTAGACCCAAGCCACATAGAACTTTCAGGTTACCTACTGGAAACTCAAATTACATTCAAAATGAAATTGATGAAGCTCATGGTGTCAGACGGACTAAATGGAATAATTAACTGAAGTTTAATCGGCTGAAACTTCCAAATGTCATTAAGGGCAACCCCATGTAGAACACATTGCAGTAATCCAAGCAGGGGATCATAATGGCATGAGTGACTGTGATCAGCAACTATGTTGAGCAGATATGTGGCAGACTTTGGATGGATAAGGACGGGGAACTCATCTGTCAGTAGTTATACAAAATATTTCTGCCTGATTCATATTATGTTGCTGAGAACATTTGTGATTGTTCATAAACAGCCATTTCATAGTTACAAATATTCTCTCAAGAAGTTTAATATTCTGGCACTACACTGTGTCATATATTCCTTGGGGCAATAGGAAAAACCAACATAACTAGCAGGACAAATTTTAAATACATTCCTTACTGAATTACAAGTGTCATGTTTCATTATAAAGTAATTTATGACTGCTTGCTTTAGACTTCATCTCCATTTCCTCATCGCGGCAGTTATTTTGCCATGAACAGATGATTATTAAGTAGATTGTGTGTATGATAGATAGACAGACAAATAGACAGACAGACACATACATGTGATATATTCTTACATAAACTCTAATCAATCAAAATGTGTGTGAGAATTTTGTAGCTGTTCTATGGATAATTATTTTTCAGGGCCCATTCTCCATGCGGCAATTAATTTGAAAGAATCATTAGAACAGTTGCTAAGAAATATATATTTTGCCATTGTATTTAAAATTTTCACAACTCTCAAACTCATAACATGGGAAATATGCACTGCATTTATATTATACATGAAAATATAAGTAATATGTTGTTTTACAAAGTAGTGGGGAAAGAGTGCTTTGCTTATACTACCAATAGTTTTAAAAAATGACCAACCTTTAAAAATCCCCCTACCCAAGTTTCTGAACTTACTGAATGCACCGTTTGTCACTACATAACCCAAAGGACTGGACTAGAAGAAACTTTAATTTGAATTAACAGGGTTACCCCATTCTACTAAAGTTGCCATATCTTGGTTCCTAAAAGGACTATACAATGCAGAAAGCAATTCAGAAAACATTTACTTTGTTAGCACTTGGTAGATCTTTAAATATTTGAAAACTAGATTTAATAATACTAATTCTAGCTCCTGCAAGATTCCAGAAGAACTGTAATAAGAATGGTCTAATGAATTGCACATAGTTTAAAGTTTCTCTCCATTTGTTTTGCATTGAATTTTAATATCACCAAATCACCTGAAGTGCAACAGGATAAGACTGGACGATGGAATGTAGAGCAGAAGCAGAAGGACTTGGACATCTATAGGCAAAGCAGGAGGGAAGTAACTAAACATATGTGAAGTTGTCAAGGTGTAAACCGATGACTTATATACTTGCCCCAAATTTTGTCTTCTGTGTAAAGATAGACTTTGGATCATGATGTCACTGCAGGCAACTCCTTAATAGTTGTGGAAAATAGAAGTTAAAAGGTAGATCATCAGCACAATGAATTCCAATGTCTGATGGAGTTAGTTCTACCTACATCTGGCTTCATATAGGTATAAGACGCTTGTTCAGAAATGACAGCATGAATGTCTTGATTCCATAAATCAGAATTCAACTTTAAATCAAAATTATGAACCATAAAGTCCAAGTTCTTTGCAATTACAATTTTCTGAATTTCTGCATTCATTTATTAAGCAGCATAAAATGCAGTGGTACTTAGGGATGTCTAGGATTGTGTTACCCACCAGCATTTGAATTAAAACTCAGTAAAAAGTATTATGTCCCTTTATAGAATAATAGATACGTTGTGACATAAACATGCATATTATGACAAATCAATTCACCTTTAAGGCAGCCATTCCCATCCTAGGGTTCTCACAATATATTGAGCATGCCAGTTGCAGAAATCTGGCCAGCCAAGAATAAAAATGTTGGAAGAATAAATTTATCTAAATGCATTGGGCTGTGGAAAACTGCTTTAAGTTTTGGCAATATCTATTTTTTTGTCATAGTTGTAACAGATTTCTTTTTCCTCTAAGCATACTTGAAACCATAAGAAACTGGGTTGTCTGTTTTAAAAATAAAGAATTGAAGCAGAGGAATACATTAACCTTATTCTTTCTATACAATAAAGAAAGCCCTTCAGCATATCAAAGAAAAGTATTAAAGCATTACTGTAATAGAGTTTAATAGGCCTACAGGTAGTCCTCAAAATATGATCATAATGGAACCTGCCAATTACAGTCATAAATCATCATGGTCATAAAGTGGATCAGCCATGTGACTGATACAATTTATTACCTTTCTTGTGGTAGTTACTAAGTGAACCCATGATTCACTATTGGTCAATTTTGCCAAAACCCAGAAATAAATGCCAGTTTTCTGAAAAGCAATCATAATACATTGTCACATGATCATGGAACACTGCAAACAGCCATGGACCCATTGCTAAGTGTGGTCATATGATCACAGGGCAAGGTGACTGTCCGAACTCTGAACCTGGGTTAGAAGTATCCCCCAGGTAGGTCCATCAAAATTTTAAATAGTTGGTAAGTGATCAATCTGAGGACGATCTGTGCTTTTAAAAACCCACAATATTAAATGGCAACCAAGAGATATAGCATACTTTTTTTTTTGCTCTCATCTAGTGATCACCATGAACTTTGAAACCCAGATGTGATAGCTCAGGTTTGCATTGTTAATTTCACAGAATTATAGGACTGGAAGGGATTTGGGAAGGGTGCCTGGAGGTAATACACTCATTTGGATTATCACATGGTACTTAGATACCAAGCATCTTATTAACAAGAAAACTTTTAAGATAAATATTACAATTATGCAAGGGTGTGCATAGTTCCCTCTAAGCTGAGCAGTGAGCAATCGCTCACTTAAAAATCATCATCAACTCAGTTTTCCAAACCTGCCCAGAAGCTGAGAGGGAAAGAGTGAGAGGGAAGGAGAGAGAGAGGAAGAGAGGAAGAGAGAGAAACAGATAGAAAAAAGAGAGGAAGGAAAAGAGAAAGAAAAAGAATGGGAGTAAGGAAGAGAGAAAGAAAATCAAAATCTAGTTTGAAACTAGCTCAACTATTTAAGTAGCATTTTGATATTGATAGAGTTGCCCTATTATGAGCTCACTGTTATAGACTCATAGCATTTATTCATTCATTCATTCATTCATTCATTCATTCATTCATTCATTCATTCATTTATTTATTTATTGTTTCTGTGCCGCCCAGTCCCGCTCAGACACTATACTTTTCCGCCCCCCCCCCCAAAAAAAAATTAGAGGGAACACTGAGGGGGTGTGTGGTAAAGCATTTTAAAAAGGCTCATTTTCCCCAAAGCTAGTTAGATCACTGATAACATGAAATACCAAAGGAAGAAGGAGGTGAGCAGGACAGAAAGGGAAGAGAAGCAAAACTTTAAATAGTTTGATTCAAAATCCACTTCTGTAAGGCAAAACACTGTAAGGCAAAATGCTAGGGACAGTCCATCTGCCAACAGCAATCAAGGGTTAGAAAGAATTCTGTTTTGATGGCCAGTGCTTTGAGGATATGATATCTCAAATATTTCCTTATTTTTTATTTTGCTGACTCAGAGAGAAAGAGTTATGTCTTGGTGCCTGGAACCATAACAGTGTCCAATACCTTTTTCCATGCAGGAGAAAGCTTCCAAATCTCCCTCTCCTCTTCTGGAGATTTTCCTGTCATCCAGGATGACTTGACTTGCTTGATCTTTGAGAAATGGCAATATCAATAAAGCCCAGAAGGATGGGAGGTCAGCCTGTCTTTTCTCCGCTCCAAGGTGTAGCATATAGTTCTGGGTGATAGTAAACAGGTGCAAATTGTACGATACTTGATGTGACACAATGAATCAAAAGGGAGGGGAACAAAATTCATCTGCTGCTTAAGCCAAGGGTCTCCAACCTTGGCAACTGTAAGACTTGTGGACTTCAACTCCCAGAGTTCCTCAGCCAGTAAAGCCTTTAAGTTGCTGAGGTCAGAGACCCCTGGATTAAGAAATAAAGAAAGCAAGGGGGTAGAAAGTTTTGGGAGACTTTCCTTTGGCTCAGATTACAATGTGAAAGTGGAACATTTCCCTCGTATAGAAGATGAGGCAGTCTGATCCTCTACAGTCCACAGAGGTTTTGGACTCCAACCAGTATGAGCAAAGGCAACAGATTAGGGGAGCTGGAATCCAAACTATCTGTTTGAAACTACACTCCCTATCCTAGAGCATTATCAACTCTCAACAAGTATATATCTGTTGTGGTTCAGCCTGAGGCAGATCAAAGACCAGCTGCGTCTCTGCTGGCTCCATGCCCGGAGGAGGCTGACAGCGAAGAGGAGGGGGCTGGGCAGTCAGATGGGGGAGAGTCCAGTCAGGAATGTGACGAGGAAGAACAGCATGGGAGCCCCGGGGAGGGGCTCTCCCCAGCCAGTAGCTTGGAGTCTTTGGAGTCATTAGGTGACGAAGCACAAGCTGTCATTGACATGCGACAGAGACGTTTAGATCAAAGGAAGGATCAGTTGAAGAAATATTATCAGCATTGAATAAGGAACACCAGGGCTTGGGTGTGGTCCTCATTAGCAGGGAAGGGTTTATAAGGCAGGCAAGCTCTTGAAGCCATGTGGAGTGTTATCAGTTTGGAGTTGCTGTAACCTGCATTGTTTTCTCGGTGTTTCTGTTCCTGGCTCGTGGCCCAGCACTCTTGAAGAACCATGGGAGGTGTATGTCGTTATCTACAGCCTCGTCTTGGCAGCAAGAATCCTCTATTGATGTATGGACTTTGGGTATATATTTGGAGTTCCAGTGTTTTCCTGCTTTGTAAGGACATTTTTCTGTTATCTTCGTTTCTCTTGAACATTATAAAACTGTATTTGACTTTTACCGGTGTGTCTGGCTTATATTTTGGGGTTGGTCATAGCTTCCGGAGTGACCCAGACAGAACAATATTCAAATCAGAAATACAGATTTAAATGGCCCTTGGACATTTAGATTTCTAACCTTCACACTGAATTATTATGTCCTTAAAACATTTCAGCTTGCCAGTTCTTTTAAAAAAATATCCCTATGGATGTGATCAAACAGATTTTTCAAGTTGTATATATTAAATATTTATCCATAACTATTTATGCCAGCATAGGCTCCAATGTGAAAAGCTATTACATCCATCAGTGAATGCATCTGCTAATGCTTTACTTTAAACTACAGATACTCTATATGCAGTCCTTTTAGCTTAACTGATGTTACAATATGAGTTATAATAATCCACAAAGGAAAAGGTAAAGCTAAATTAAAAGCGAGAAAGACAGAGTCAATTCAAGTTAGTACAAAGTCACAAGTCAAGTCAAGCTAACATTCAAATGTTCCTTTAATCAATGGAAACCAAGTGTGTCTGTCCAGCTTTGTTGTTTCTCCTATTTCACACATTCCAGAAAAGATCTCAAGATACCCTCCAGCCATTAGCTGGGGTTCAAATACTTCCCTTGGCCATTCTGAATCATTCACCTTCTTTTATCCAACCACAGATTTTTACTAGGCATGGCTGTAAGGCAAAATACTAGTGCCAGTCCATCTGCCAACAGCAATCAAGGGTTAGAAACAATAGCGGAGCATATTCACAAAAGCTTTTTGAAATTGTTCATTTGCTCATCAGTTCCCAATGATGTCTATCTGGTTTTATATTTTTCTGGGAACTGGTACTACACCTCGTTAATTTTACCACAAGCTTCCCAAAAAGTAGCTGTTTGGCTTTTATTGTTAGTAAGATTTGAACTACTTCTATGAGTGTAATATACATACATACGTACGTACATACGTACGTACGTAGGTACGTGCATGTGCGTGCGTGCGTGTGTGTGTGTAACATATTTTTGCTGATAATGAAAAGGAAGGGAGACTACTATAGATCTATTTTGACCTTATTTGCCTTCATCAGGCAGCCACACCCTTACTGGGATTTGAACCTGGGGCTCTGTGGCCTTAGCCTCTAGGCTACAGGCTCATCTCCTGTATAATATCTCTCTCTCTCACTCACACACACACACACACACAAACACACACATTTGCTGTATTCATAAATTTCCAATTGCAGTGAAAATTGCAAGAGGGGGAGGAAGAGAAAAGCTTGTCTCTGCAAAAAAGATAGAGGGGGAGAAATATCCATCTGGAAATTCAGCTTAACCTAAAATAAAGCAGAACATCTCAAATTATTTTTTATTTAACATCCAGGCATGAGCATGAGGTTCGTATCAAATTTTCCACAGCCCTGTCACCATTTGGATCTGCTCTCAGGACTCTTAAGACACCCAAATGCAGAAGTGTTGAAAATCCTGGCTGGAGCATACTGACAGCCCAGAGGAGGAAGTGGGAAGAAGGAGGTGACCACCTCTGCACATGGCTTTTGGAAATGCAATTCATCTTTTGCTTTATGAGCACCAAATTTATCAACAGCTTGGAGTCATTAAAAAGCGACATCTATCAAAAACCTCAGATGTCCCTCTGACACTGAATAAAATAAATCATGAAATTGTCAGCCTCCTCTCCTGTCGAAAAGATCATTTGCCAACCACCTTTAAACCAGGAAAATGTCTATTCTAATGAAAAGAATGTTTAGTTTAATGAAAAGAAGGACTAGAGTGTGACATGATAGCACTGTTCCAATATCTAAGGGGCTGTCACACAGAAATGGGTGTCAATCTTCTCTCCAAAGCACCTGAAGACAGGACAAGAAGCAACAGATGGAAACTAACTGAGGAGAAAAACAACTTAGAACTAAGGAGAAATTTCCTGAGAGTTAGAGCAATCAATCAATGAAACAACTTGCCTCCAGAAGTTGTGGGTGCTCCAACATTGGAGATTTTTAAAGAAGAGATTTGTGAACCATTTGTCTGAAATAATACAGTAATACCTTATCTTATAAACTTAATTGGTTCCAGGACGAGGTTCATAAGGTGAAAATTTCGTAAGATGAAATAATGTTTTCCATAGGAATCAATGGAAAAGCCAATAATGTGTGCAAGCCCAATAGGAGAATCCAAAATATTAAGGCTTAAAAACAAAAGCAGTGGCCAGACAAAGCTGAGGCGAACACCTTTCTTCTCCCTTGAGCTCCATGAGCCTTTCCCTCCTGTTTTTGCCCACCTCTCTCTCCTCATCTCCCCCACACCTTTCTCCTCCCTTGAGCTCCATGAGCCTTTTCTTCCCGTGTTTGCCCACCCCACTCTCCTCATCTCCCCCACACCTTTCTCCTCCCTTGAGCTCCATGAGCCTTTTCTTCCCGTGTTTGCCCACCCCACTCTCCTCATCTTCCCCACACCTTTCTCCTCCCTTGAGCTTCATGAGCCTTTCCCTCCTGTTTTTGCCCACCTCTCTCTCCTCATCTCCCATACACCTTTCTCCTCCCTTGAGCTCCATGAGCCTTTTCTTCCCGTGTTTGCCCACCCCACTCTCCTCATCTCCCCCACACCTTTCTCCTCCCTTGAGCTCCATGAGCCTTTCCCTCCCGTTTTTGCCCACCTCTCTCTCCTCATCTCCCCCACACCTTTCTCCTCCCTTGAGCTCCATGAGCCTTTCCCTCCCGTTTTTGCCAACCTCTCTCCTCATCTCCCCCACACCTTTCTCGTCCCTTGAGCTCCATGAGCCTTTTCTTCCCGTGTTTGCCCACCCCACTCTCCTCATCTCCCCCACACCTTTCTCCTCCCTTGAGCTCCATGAGCCTTTCCCTCCCGTTTTTGTCCACCTCTCTCTCCTCATCTCCCCCACACCTTTCTCCTCCCTTGAGCTCCATGAGCCTTTCCCTCCCGTTTTTGTCCACCTCTCTCTCCTCATCTCCCCCACACCTTTCTCCTCCCTTGAGCTCCATGAGCCTTTCCCTCCTGTTTTTGTCCACCTCTCTCTCCTCATCTCCCCCACACCTTTCTCCTCCCTTGAGCTCCATGAGCCTTTCCCTCCCGTTTTTGTCCACCTCTCTCTCCTCATCTCCCCCACACCTTTCTCCTCCCTTGAGCTCCATGAGCCTTTCCCTCCCGTTTTTGCCAACCTCTCTCCTCATCTCCCCCACACCTTTCTCCTCCCTTGAGCTCCATGAGCCTTTTCTTCCCGTGTTTGCCCACCCCACTCTCCTCATCTCCCCCACACCTTTCTCCTCCCTTGAGCTCCATGAGCCTTTCCCTCCCGTTTTTGCCAACCTCTCTCTCCTCATCTCCCCCACACCTTTCTCCTCCCTTGAGCTCCATGAGCCTTTTCTTCCCGTGTTTGCCCACCCCACTCTCCTCATCTCCCCACACCTTTCTCCTCCCTTGAGCTCCATGAGCCTTTTATTCCCGTTTTTGCCCACCTCTCTCTCCTCATCTCTCCCACACCTTTCTCCTCTCTTGAGCTCCATGAGCCTTTCTCTCCACTTTTTTTGCCCACCTCTCTCTCATCTCCCCCACATCTTTCTCCTCCCTTGAGCTCCATGAGCCTTTTCTTCCCTGTTTGCCCACCTCACTCTCCTCATCTCCCCCACACCTTTTTTCCTCCCTTGAGCTCCATGAGTCTTTTCTTCTTATTTATTTATTTATTTGTTTATTATTTGGATTTGTATGCCGCCCCTCTCCGAAGACTCGGGGCGGCTCACAACAAGTGTAAAACAAATCATAAATAATCCAATTAATTAAAATATTTAAAGATTTAAAAAACCCCATATACTAACAGACACACACACAAGCATACCATGTATAAATGAAACATGCCCAGGGGGAGATTTTTAGTTTCCCCATGCCTGACGGCAAAGGTGGGTTTTGAGGAGTTTACGGAAGGCAGGAAGAGTACGGGCAGTTCTGATCTCCGGGGGGAGTTGGTTCCAGAGAGTCGGTGCCGCCACAGAGAAGGCTCTCCCCCTGGGGCCCGCCAACCAACATTGTTTAGTTGACGGGACCCGGAGGAGGCCCACTCTGTGGGACCTAATCGGTCGCTGGGATTCGTGCCGCAGAAGGCGGTCTCCGAGATATTCTGGTCCGATGCCATGAAGGGCTTTAAAGGTCATAACCAACACTTTGAATTGTGAACGGAAACTGATCGGCAGCCAATGCAGACTGCGGAGTGATGGTGAAACATGGGCATACCTGGGTAAGCCCATGACTGCTCTCGCAGCTGCATTCTGCACGATCTGAAGTTTCCGAACACTTTTCACAGGTAGCCCCATGTAGAGAGCATTACAGTAGTCGAACCTCGAGGTGATGAGGGCATGAGTGACTGTGAGCAATGAGTCCCGGTCCAGATAGGGCCGCAACTGGTGCACCAGGCGAACCTGGGCAAACGCCCCCCTCGCTACAGCTGAGAGATGGTTTTCTAATGTGAGCTGTGGATCGAGGAGGACGCCCAAGTTGCGGACCCTCTCTGAGGGGGTCAGTAATTCCCCCCCCAGGGTAATGGACGGACAGATGGAATTGTCCTTGGGAGGCAAAACCCACAGCCACTCCGTCTTATCCGGGTTGATCTTGAGTCTGTTGACACCCATCCAGGCCCCAACAGCCTCCAGGCAGCGGCACATCACTTCCACCGCTTCATTGACTGGGCATGGGGTGGAGATATAAAGCTGTGTATCATCGGCATATTGATGATACCTCACCCCATGTCCTTGGATGATCTCACCCAGCGGTTTCATGTAGATGTTAAATAGCAAGGGGGAGAGGACCGACCCCTGAGGCACTGCACAAGGGAGAGACCTCAGAGCCAACCTCTGACTCCCCACTAACACCGACTGCGACCGGCCAGGGAGGTAGGAGGAGAACCACTGAAGCACAGTGCCTCCCACCCCCAACCCCTCCAACCGGTGCAGAAGGATACCATGGTCGATGGTATCGAAAGCCGCTGAGAGATCAAGGAGCACCAGGACAGAGGATAAACCCCTGCCCTGGGCCCGCCAGAGATCATCCATCAACGCGACCAAAGCGGTTTCCGTGCTGTAACCGGGCCTGAAACCCAACTGCTGGGGACCTAGATAATCGGCTTCTTCCAAGGACCGCTGGAGCTGGAGTGCCACCACCTTCTTAACAACCTTCCCCATAAAGGGAAGGTTGGAGACTGGACGATAGTTGTTAAGTACGGCTGGGTCCAGGGAAGGCTTCTTGAGAAGGGGGCGCACAAGCGCTTCTTTATAGAGTGTTGGAAAAACTCCCCTCCCCAAGGAAGCGTTGGTAATCTCCTTGGCCCAGCTCCGTGTCACCTCCCTGCTGGCCGAGACCAACCAGGAGGGACACAGATCCAGTAGACAGGTGGCGGAACTCACAGCTCCAATGGCCTTGTCCACTTCATCAGGTGTCACCAGATCAAACTCTTCCCAGACAGGTGGACAAGTACGTGCCCAAGTCACCTCGACTGACTCATTGTCAGTCGACTCTGTTTTACAATTGGAGTCGAGGTCGGCCCGGATCTGAGCGACTTTATCAGCGAAAAACGTGTTAAACTCCTCGGCGCTACTCTGCAAGGGCTCCCCAACTCCCCCCTGGTTAAGAAGGGAGCGGGTCACCCTAAACAGAGCAGCCGGGCGGGATTCTGCTGATGCAATCAAGGAGGCATGGTACGCGCATCTTGCCGCCTTGAGCGCCACTTTGTAAGTCTTAATAAAAGCTCTTACAAGTGTTCGATCAGATTCAGACCTACTCTTCCTCCATCGCTTCTCTAGACATCTCTTTTGGCGTTTCAACTCCCGGAGCTCCTCGTTGAACCATGGGGCTCTACGGGGTCTAGCGCCACGGAGAGGTCGCAAAGGCGCAATACGGTCAAGAGCCTCCGCGGCAGCCGTACTCCAAGCCTCCGCAAGAGACTCCGCCGAACTGTGGATGAGTGCCTCTGGAATAACCCCAAGCGCCGTCTGAAAGCCCTCTGGGTCCATCAGGCGTCTGGGGCGGAACATCTTCATTGGTTCCGCCTCCCTGCAGGGAAGGATTGGAGCCAGGAAGTCAAGCCGTAGTAGAAAATGGTCTGACCATGACAAAGGCAATGCTTCTAAGCCCCTTAGTCTCAGACCATTTTTCAATTGCTCGGAAAGGAATACCATGTCAGGTGCGTGCCCTCCCTCGTGAGTCGGACCCTGTACTACTTGAGTCAGGTCCATGGCTGTCATGGTGGCCATGAACTCCTGTGCCAACCCAGAGGTTTCGCCGAGTGACGGCAGGTTGAAGTCCCCCAGGACAATGAGTCTGGGGAACTCCACCGCCAACCCGGCTACCTCCTCGAGTAGCACAGGCAGGGCTTTTGACACACAGCTGGGAGGCAGGTACGTGAGAAATAAGCCCACCTGGACCCCTAAGTCCAACTTCAACAAGAGAGACTCGCAACCAGCAATTTCCGGAGCAATGAGTCTACGTAGGCAAAGGCTCTCCCTGGCTATAATAGCCACTCCTCCCCCCCCTTCCCTGGGGTCGAGGTTGATGCCATATCTGAAACCTGGCTGGGCAAATTTCAGAGAGAGGAACACCTCCCTCCAGGCCCAGCCAGGTTTCAGTAATACATGCCAGGTCGGCCTCCTCATCCAGGATCAAATCCCGGATGAGGAGAGCTTTATTTACCACCGACCTGGCGTTAAGCAGCAGCAACCTGAGTCCAGGGCCAGAATTACACTCATCACCAGTACCCAAGATTGGGCTCACAGAG
Organism: Erythrolamprus reginae; assembly: GCF_031021105.1. Classification (NCBI taxonomy): domain Eukaryota; kingdom Metazoa; phylum Chordata; class Lepidosauria; order Squamata; family Dipsadidae; genus Erythrolamprus; species Erythrolamprus reginae. The sequence continues at coordinate 236,181,983 of NC_091950.1, forward strand.
CCAGAACAAGGGACCGTTATTAAGCAACGGTCCCTCGTTCCCCTGGAACGGCTAGCTCTGTGGCCCCCGCCATATCTGCCTCTCCCCAGCAACACAGGGATATTCCGACCCTCTGCCACCCCAGAGATCGGTGCCCCTTCCTCTCCTGTCACCCGAGGGTCAGGTGGGCCAAATCTATCATTCACACTACTATCAAACCACTCATCCATACCATAACCCCCCACCCACCAACCCAATTATACCAATCATTCCATTCATACCCACAAGTATACTTATCCCAGTCATCCATTACATTCTTGTTTTTGTCCCCCCCCTACTCTGCCCAGCAGAGCGCCCGTTTTTGCGATCCTGGGATTCCCCTCCTGGGATTTTCCTACAGCATTGCAAAAACGCAGAAGTCAGGAGGTGGGGTTTCCCATGGACGGGAGCCTCAGGGGATCCCAGGATTGCAAAAACCTGTGCGTGGCTTGCAGGTTCATAAGGTGAAAAAAGTTCGTAAGAAGAGGCAAAAAAATTCCGAACCCTGGGTTCGTATCTTGAAAAGTTTGTATGATGAGGGGTTCGTATCATGAGGTACCACTGTATAGGGTTTTCTGCCTGAGCAGGGGATTGGACTGGAAGACCACCAAGATCCCATCAAACTCTATTATTCTTCTATTCTTCTATTCTATTCTAAATAACCACAGGCAGGCAAAACAAAATTGTAACACCCTCCCTGCCCATAGCATCTTATTATCAGACCGATTCTGAAGTGAGATGCAATAGAAGGGAATGTGCGACAGGCTGATTTTTCATTAGCTTTAAATGCCAATGGCAGAGCGTCTGGCATTTCCAATATGACAGCATTAAGTGACTAGAGCACTGTCTATTAAAATAAGAGTTAAGAACTTCAATAGCTCTTCAATAGTATGAAGCTGTCAGCTATGGAGGATTCTGTGATGGTGACATTGATTTGTCCATTCCAATGGAGGGGAAGGGGGAGAGAAAGGAGTTTTCTGCACAGGGGAATGAGAGAAGAAATAGGTTTAATTAATCTTAAATGTCTTTGCACTCTGAGAATTGTAGACCTGGAAGAGTTCCTGTACTAACATGATTAGCAAATATTGACTTTTGAGTACAATAATAATGTGTCATCCGAAACCCTTGATAAGTAACTTAAGTACTTCCTTAGCTTGTGCCTTATTAAATTAGATGAGGTATATGGTTGAGACACATTAGACAAAGTCTCACAAATGAGAAATCTACCCTAAAGATTTTAACATTGATTAAATGAGAGAAATGTTACAATCAAATGGAATTTGCAAGGCCACATTCTCATCTCTGTGATATTTAGGGTCAAACAACTGGTGACAGATTAGCTACATACGTTTGGTTCTCAAAGGCTTAAGATATTTGTAGAACAAATGCAGAGTTGAACTGAGCAGGAACAGCACTGCTTACTTGTGTGACTTTTCTACTTATATACTGTTCTGTCAAGCTCTCTGGTAGAATCCTCCTGAAAATGCACAGATACAATTTCAGACACACACACATTTGAAAATTCAAAACAATTTTCTTTATACCGAAAATGCAAATAAACAAAGCACTCTTTTTGTATAGTAAAGAGCACTTGTCCCCAAACTTTTAATTTGTACAAGTCCCTTATCAGTTCTGTGATATTTACCTTGCAGCTGTGATGCAATTCACAGTCCTTCTTCTTTCACAAAGTGAAACACACTTTGCTCTGGTTTAGTTTCAAAGCAGGGAAAAATCAGCACACAAAGGTCTAAGTCAGCAAAGCAGGCACGAAACACAATGATCAGATAATCCTCCACAATGGCCAAACCCACAGGCTGCTATTTATAGTAGCCTCACTAATTACCACAGCCCCGCCCAACCACAGGTGGCCTCATTTTCTTTGATAATAATCTCTCAGTTGTTTCTGCCTATGCATCGCTCTCCGCATGCATGGCTGTATCATTAACTCTTGTTCCGAATCCAAGGAGGAGATAGATAATTGATCTCCTTCTGAGCTGTCTGCCACACTCTCCCCCTCCCTGTCACTCATGTCTTCTTGGTCAGAGGAGCCTTCATCAGCAGATTCCACCAGGAGCAAAACAGGCCTGCAGCATGTGGATGTCTCCCCCACATCCACAGTCCTTGGGGCAGGAGCTGGGCCAGAGCTAACCACAACCTATACAAAGCAGGGAGGGGGGGGGGTTATTGATAGAAGAACAAAAGTAGCATAAATATAGTTTGAGCTCTACCACCAGATATGTTTTGCAGTCAGCCTTTGTTGTGTCATAAAGTGGCGAGGTATTCTCTTCCAGACATGATAGTTTTCTGTATGAAGGACTTTTATTCCAAAATACTTCTATTGTAAGAAGAGACCACTCTGCTACTTTCCAAAAAGTTGTGATCTATAGGAATTGCTTGAAAGCATATGAATTGAAAGGGGTTAGGAGAATTGTAATTCTCAACATTTAGAGAACCCTGTTGTTGCTTCTGAAAATATTTAAGAGGGTGCTAATTCCAAATCGGATTTAAACTAAGACATCTAGTCATCCAGATTAGAGACTCACTGAAAAAAAAAGCACTATAGTATAACTCATCATTGTGAAATAATCCCTGAATAGGTCACCTAGATCACAGGCTGCTTTGTTATGGTCAGATACATTAGGTTCTGTTAGTATTATGATAGTACTGTATTTTCAAATTTTCATACATAAGTAAGCATGTGCTCAGTCCTAGCTATGCTGACATCTTGTTTTATATTGATTTCTCTGTAGCCTATAGAACGTGACTTTAAACAACAATAAAAACCTGTACATACTGCTTTAAAACTTATTGTGGACGTGGAAGATGTAAATTTATGAAGTCCATAGGATGACTTTGTGCCAATCAGGCTACATTATGGATTGCTACTACCCTAAGGAAAGGGTTAGGGAAGTCCACGGGCCTGTCACCTTGAGCTTTCAAATGATAAGTTCTATATAAATGAAATAAATAATAATTTAAAAATAATTATATTTTACTGTACTATATGGCACTATTGAGATAGAAATAGAAATGTAAAAATCCAAAATAAAATATATACAGTATGTATGTATGTGTGTACAGTGAACCCTCGAGTTTCGCGTGTTCAAGTATCGCGAAAGGGCTATTTCGCGAGTTTTCAACCAGGAAGTAAACTCCACCATCTGCGCATGCGTGCCCTTCCACGCATGCATAGATGGTGGAGTTTCCCCGCCGGGCAGAGGCTTCCCTGGGTCTTCCCCCTCTTGCCCCCGTAAGACCCCAGCGGCGGCGCGAGCAACGGCGTGGGCGGGCGGGCGGCACGCGCTTGGGGACATCCCAGCTCCGCTCCCCAGCTGGGGAAAGCGCGCGCGTTTGGGGACTCCCTAGATCCGCTCCCCAGCTGGGGAGCGGATATAGGGAGTCCCCAAACGCGCGCGCTTTCCCCAGCAACGCGCGCGCGCGGTGGGGACTCCCTAGATCCGCTCCCCAGCTGGGGAGCGGATCTAGGGAGTCCCCAAACGCGCGCGCTTTCCCCAGCAACGCGCGCGCGCGGTGGGGACTCCCTAGATCCGCTCCCCAGCTGGGGAGCGGATCTAGGGAGTCCCCAAACGCGCGCGCTTTCCCCAGCAACGTGCGCGCGGTGGGGACTCCCTAGATCCGCTCCCCAGCTGGGGAGCGGATCTAGGGAGTCCCCAAACGCGCGCGCTTTCCCCAGCAACGCGCGCGCTTTCCCCAGCAACGCGCGCGCGGTGGGGACTCCCTAGATCCGCTCCCCAGCTGGGGAGCGGATCTAGGGAGTCCCCAAACGCGCACGCTTTCCCCAGCAACGCGCGCGCTTTCCCCAGCAACGCGCGCGCGGTGGGGACTCCCTAGATCCGCTCCCCAGCTGGGGAGCGGATCTAGGGAGTCCCCAAACGCGCGCGCTTTCCCCAGCAACGCGCGCGCGGTGGGGACTCCCTAGATCCGCTCCCCAGCTGGGGAGCGGATCTAGGGAGTCCCCAAACGCGCGCGCTTTCCCCAGCAACGCGCGCGCTTTCCCCAGCAACGCGCGCGCGGTGGGGACTCCCTAGATCCGCTCCCCAGCTGGGGAGCGGATCTAGGGAGTCCCCAAACGCGCGCGCTTTCCCCAGCAACGCGCGCGTGGTGGGGACTCCCTAGATCCGCTCCCCAGCTGGGGAGCGGATCTAGGGAGTCCCCATCGCGCGCGCGTTGCTGGGGAAAGCGCGCGCGTTGCTGGGGAAAGCGCGCACGTTTGGGGACTCCCTAGATCCGCTCCCCAGCTGGGGAGCGGATCTAGGGAGTCCCCAAACGCGCGCGCACCCCAGGCGCGAGCAACGGGGTGGGCGGGCGAAGGGTGGGCGGCAGTGGAAGCAAAAACACCATCTGCGCACGCGCAGATGGTGTTTTTACTTCCGCACCGCTACTTCGCTAAAAATCGATCATCGCGTGGGGTCCTGGAACGGAACCCTCGCGATGATCGAGGGTTCACTGTATATGTCTGTTAGTGTGTGTGTGTGTGTATATACACACACATACGCTGGGTCGCCCGCACACACAGGCGCACACAAAATTTCAGTTTCTTTCATGCATTGAGAGAGCTCATTTGGTAAAGTTCTAAAAGGCAACAAATTGAAGTCAAGAGTTCTAGTCCTATCTTAAGCATGAAAGACAGCTGAAAAATTTTGGGACAGTCATACACTCAGCCCTAGGAAGAAGGTAGTGGCAAACCACTTTTAAATATGTTGCCAAGAAAATTGTGCGGACTTGTTCCCTCATTATGAGGCAAGACTGATTTGCTGGCCCATAGCAACAACTTCTGATTGAGTCACGTAACTGCTGAACCATACTGAACCTATTCCTTGATTAATGGCATCTGGTGCATTGAACAAATATGGAAAACATACCCCAATAGGGAAAGAATGTTGCTTTTTATCATCCTTTTCTTCAGACTTTCCCTCTTCCTACACATTCACAGTCTTATGAGGTGAGAGTCAAGTTAGAGACAAAAATAATAAATTAATGTGATTAATTGTTGTTATGAAAGCCAGTGTATAACAGCCTCTCTTTCTACCATCACCTTAACTTCCAAGGGAATTTTATAAGGGTTCCTGAGTTGATAGATGCAAAGCAGAATATTTAACAGATCTAAATTTAGTGCTATTTGTGCATCTGTCCTTTTGTGTATTGTGTATTTCCAGCATATTGATAGATGTTTGTGTATTGTGTATTTCCAGCATATTGATAGAGCTGTAAAAAAAAGGTCATTGTTCTAAGAAGTAATGTAATACCACATTATAAGTATCATATATTTGATAGTTGGAGGTTGGTCAATCTGAAGCAGCAATGGATTTTCCATTAAACTTGTCAGTAATTGCTTAATTTCCTGTGAGATAGATTTTGGTTCCTACTGATAAATTATTCCTTCACTTTATCTGGCATTGGAGGGATCTTGCAATAAAATCTTTTGCAAAAAAAAATAAGAAGAAAAGTGAAGGCATGTGAAATTTGCATTATCACTTACCAAACTGTAGTGTTTGCTGAAAACAATGACATGCTCATTTTTGAGCAAGACAGTAATGGACTGAAGGACAAGGAAAAGTCTTGATCAAGTTGCATCAGTAATAAAATGAACATATATTTGGTGATGAAGACTGATCCAAGATGAAATATCTGGTACTTGTTTGGCCTCTTCTCAGTTTCCCAATCAACTGACCTAGACATAGTACTGAGCTCATTTCATCAAAAGCCATGTGCTCCTCTTTCTGACATTGAGCCCAGATAATATTTTAAATAACGATTGGTTGCTAAATTGTTGGATTTCTATGTTATTTATGGTTATAAGTCATGTTCTACACTTCATAGAGACTCTTCATAGCAGAACCGTGACACAGATACAATGACTCCAATATAAATCTTATGCTTTTATTTCTTCTTTTCTCATTGAACTGGTTTCATATTTACACAAATAAACAACTTGACAATATAACTATATTTCTCTATACATCTGCTCTTTATGATGCATATTCACCAACTGTCAGCATACAGAATTCTGTCTTCCAACTGCCAAAACTGAAAACATGCCAGTATGCAAATTAGCTCTCTCTCAACATTCCATCCTCCTTTTCCATGCTATACATAAATCAATCAGTTGAGCCTGATAGGACAATAGCAGTATGGATCCAATTGGAAAGGTTCTAAAAGATGATGCCTATTTGACTGATACCTGTAAGATTTTACTATAGTTTAAATTAACGTGTAGTCTTTATATTTTGTACAGTAAGTATCATGGATTTCACAGAATAACTGTGGTACACATTCATTATTTGTGACATTCTGACAGATGCAATCAATCAATAGATTATGGATGATGGCCGTATAATTTTAGTTTTATGGAAGGCTAACCAATACAGATTGTCAGGAACTTTTGAAGTTAATGCACAGAAGGAAATCTTTGTCACACTTATGTGCCTGTGGATATAGGCAAGCATCATTCATTCAGCTTCCTTCATAAGGTTTAACTTATAAATGTGTATGCTAAGTCAAGAGTTAAAAGATGTGATCTTCTTTTCACTGAAAACTGACAGATCTTATGGTATTGATTAGTTTCCCAATAGTTTTGCAGCCTGGACATCATAGCTATAGGAGACTTTGGAATGGAAGGGGGGAAAATGAAGTCTGCATGACTGGGAAGGGGGAGAAGAGAACTTCAGATGTCATCAAAGCAAATGGTCTGTGAATGTTTCTTCAAAGCTACTCATTAGTTGGCAAGATATCTTGCCACAAAGGTTGTAAAGAGCTTTTCCTGGAGGGGAAGGTATGACAAAATGCACTTCTTGGCAAGACACTTTCAGCTTAAATTGCAGGCCACATTAATTCTTGCTTGAAACATGAAATTAATTAGAGGTTTAACATCTTTTGTGAAATTTTGCCAGAATTACTCGGCTAGTCCATTTCTACCCCTCCTTTTTAAACATTTTGCCAGGAATAGACCTCAGGCCTTTTTTGTGCTCTAATGAAATTACAAATTGACTTGAATTCCAATGATGCTTGGCTAAAATGAAGAAAATTAAAAACAACTTGGTTACAAGGTGATGTATCAGCTGATTATTGCTGAAAAGAGCTTCCCAACTCATCATTGACATAATAGATCAAGAACAGAGGTTCACTGCCTCATTGGGTGTGGGAGTCCTGCCAATGCCTTAGAATATACTTCTGTCTGATCTCATTTGTCCTTCCAGTCAAGTAACTGCCATAAATAGAATTGTAGTAGAATTCATAGGTCACATGAAAAGAGCAGCATTTTGAATTTACATTCAACCTGTGCTTAATAATAGGGTTTTATTCTGACAAGTGCAAATACACAACACATTTCTTCTTATAACAGCATTCTAATTTTTCATATGACTGTTGTACATTATGCAGTATAGGTATCTCTTTCAAAAATCTATAGGATTTCTACCAACCTAATTGCTTTTTTTCATTATTTTAATTAAGAAAATGTTAATTAAGTTGCTATCAAGTTAAAAAAATATAGCATTACTCTTTACAGTCACCCTTATTTTCAAAATTACCTTTGAATCCTACATTGATGGGGCTCAGTTATGTTATTTGAAGATAAAAATGGTAGCTCAGGATTTGAATGTATTCCCATTTATTCCAAAACAAAAGCAAGCTGGAAATAGTGACAATGTTGAGAAACTAGAAGTATTAGACAGACATTTTATATACAAGTGCTTCGTCACTTCCTATATTAAGCAAAACAGCCATTTGTGAAAACCAGTATGCATTTAGAATTCCAAATGTATCATAAATGTGTTTATTATGTGAAAAATTAGAAGTGGTTTGTTTCTTTTAACAGACATACACAGAAAAAGAATATATTTTCTTTTATTTCTTTAATAAGCTTTGATGATGAGACGAAGTTTGCTTAAATTGCTTTAGGTAACTGGTAATTCACTTTTCTCTCTGTCTTCTGGCAAGGTGGTTTCCACTTCTGCAGTCTCTGAACAAATGGCAGCTAAGTTGGGAGAAGCAGCAGAAATCTCCCATCTGCTATACTTTCCCTGACCAATGCATTAGGCAGGTCAATCACTCATGTTTCACAATATCTTCTATCTATTTATTACATTAATTACATCTACTTTTCTTCTAGGAACTCAAAGAACTCAGAGAATAAATCTATGAAATAGATTGGACTGAATGGACTAAATGGCTGTTCCAAAGACTGTCACTGATCACCTAGGTCTCCCCTTTCCAAGTCCAAGAGTTAATCAGTGGCCTCCTAGCCTCCTCAATCTCAAGTGGCAGAGGGTGCCAAATTTGGCCTACACTGCCCTTAAGCAATTGGAAGCAGGAGACAAATAGACTTTCTAGGTTTTGTGCCAGATTGGGTGGAGGCAATAAGGTTGGGCAGGTTCCGAAAAACTGCTTGTTTGGCCAACCCTTTCAAAATATTGCCCAATTATGTCCCGCATTTTTGGAGTATAAGACGCACCGGAGTGTAAGATGCACCTTAGTTTTGGGGGAGGAAAATAGGGAAAAGAATCTGCTTACCAGATATTCATCTGGCTAGCATCCTTAGTCTGGTCAGTTTCAGCACATAATTTTATCTCCTGGTTAGGGCTTTAAAAAAACCTTATTTGGAGAGAGTTACAATGAAGGAGCTTGCAAGCCAGTAAGAGCTGGGAACATTGTTAGAACCTGGTTAGGACTTGAAAGAAAAATTCTGACCAAGTAGAGCAATGAAGAAAAAAAACTGCAAAAACTTAGGGCTTGGAAAACATTATTCGCAGAGAATAACAATAGAAACATAGAAACATTGATGGCAGAAATGACCTCATGGTCCATCTAGTCTGCCCTTATACTATTTCCTGTATTTTATCTTAGGATGGAAAGACCTTGAATGAAAGACCTTGCAAGCTGGTAAGAGCTGGGACCATTGTTAGCACCTGGTTAGGGCTGGAAATAAACATTTGGAGCAAGTTAGAGCAATGAAAAAACCACGTGAAGTCTTAGGGCTTGGAAAACATTCTTAGCAGAGAGTAACAATGAAAGAACTTTCTCCCTTTTCCTTTGATTTGTACAATTCAATCTTACTTACCTACCACCAGGCAATATTTATATATACTTCATTGCATTTGTTATGAAATGTAACCCCGACAACAAGATACTTATCTCAATGGCAAAGACAAACTTCTGTACAGTTTAAGACATACTGCAACATTATGCATTAATGTGTAATAATATTTTTATCTTCCTATATCCTCCTATATCCTTTTGACTTTATGTACCCCCCTTTCCCCTTTCTCGTTTGACCATTTACAACTTAATAAACTATTTTTTAAAAAAGAAAGAAATAACTTGTAAGCGGTAAGAGCTAGAAACATTGTTAGCACCTAGTTAGGGCTGGAAAGAAACTTACTTGGAGCAAGTTAGAGTAATGAAAAAACTCTGCAAAGACTTAGAGCTTGGAAAACATTCTTCACCGACCATAACAATGAAAGAACTTGCAAGGTAAGAGCTGAAAAGATGGGTAGCACCAAGTTAGGGCTGGGGGAAAAAAGCTTTGAAAAATATAAGACGCACCTGAGTTTTCAGACTCTTTTATGGAGGAAAATACAGTAATACTCACAGGTTTTTTTGAACTGTAGGTGAATATTTCTTAATTTCTTTTCTCCCATAGGGAAAAAAACACTATTGTAATTCTACTAAATTAATCCATTGTCTAATAAAATCAGGTTTGACATTAGATGGGAAATGGGAAAAACATACAATATTGTATCTAGACGTCCATGTATGTTTTTCCCATTTTCTTGACCATACATTGTTTTTACTTTGAGAGTCCTTAAAGAGAATGTGATAGCAATATTCAAAATCTGAATATTAAATATTCAAATATTCAAAATCTGACATATAAAAGACAGACTTGTTTTCTTTTATCCCAAAGAAGTAACAGGTTAAAACTGTTACAAAGGATCGCCATCATCAGGAGGAACTTGATAAGCTACCAGAGAACATCATGAATTCTCTTTTATTAGAAATGCTAACTGGTGACCAAGTAGATTTAGTAGATCATGCACTGATCAAAGGATGGAACAATATTTTATTTATTTATTTGTTTATTTATTTATTTACTTATTTACTTATTTATTTCTATGCGACGTTTCGGTGAAATCACATTCACCATCATCAGGCTGAAGTTTCAAGCTTCGTGCTGTTGTAAAAATGGAATATATAATTTTTGATATATTTAGGGTTGTCCCATTTTTTAATATTATAATATTATTTTAATATTATTTCTAAAAGAAAGCAGAAGCTCAACTTTTTTACATACTCTTTTAATATGGGAGCACTGCAGTGTTGTAGTTGATAGAAAGTTCTGTTAAGAATGTAGTATCTATATATGTATCTGTATCTGTATCTGTGTGTGTGTGTGTGTGTGTGTGTAATCTCTATCTATCTAAAAAGTATACAGCACCTTTCTATCGCAGGCACAACCACAAGTAATACTTTTAACAAGTAAAATAACTGTTGAGCCAGATTCAACTTCTGGAGACTTAATTAGTTTATCCATACAGCTTCCTTGGTATAATAAAATGTCTAGTTCCTTATCTGTTTGTTTTTGTTTTCCCTATAATTTTCTAGTGATCATTCCACTTATTAACCAAGAGTGATCCAATGTAGCTTTGGCTGATGTTGGCCACCTGCATCTATAAAGATCACCTGATGAACGTACCCATGTATCCCTTTAGCTGGTTTTGCACTACAATTACTATGGCTATTTTCATGGAGGCTGAATCAAGTGCAATATTTGGCAGCTCACACAGATCCTCCATTCCTGCCCTACTCAACCACCATTTCTCTCCTCCATCCCTCAGAGTTGCTGAGTGACTTATTCACAAGCATTCCCTAAAGCACATTTAGCAAATATCACACATCAATTGCCTTTAAAAGTCACCTTAAAGGTTCAATTTAGTTTCTAAGATAAACTGTGGTTTATAAATCTTGAAAAACTGCTGAAAAGTCAAGGTTAAAAAAAATCCCACTCCTAAGTATGTAGCAACTCTGATTACAATATGAGGACAGATTTGTTGTAGTAAAATCAGGTTAAGAGGCTATAATATAAAATAAAGATCACAATAAAAACCATTTCACAATTATGTTAAATGACTATTTGAAATTACAACTTTAGTACATTCTATAAAAATATAAAACTAATCCAAAAATTACAGCTACAAGCTTTAAGATTCTAAGTTTAAAAGATAATAAAGTAAAAATGAACAGTGAAACAATGAGCTGCAAAATCAATGCACTAGCAAATAATTACCCATTCAACTTCTGAGCCCATGGATTTATTAGTATCCAGTCATTTTCTCTCTCTTTATTGTCAGATTACAATTTAAAATATTTTCTCGGGCTGTTTGAAGGTAAGCATGAAAATTGTTCATCTGCAGTTATATCAGATATTATAAGGTCAGCATTATAACATCAAACTATGTTAATTACATTAAATTCAGATTTGCAAAGCTCTTTTCATTCTTGATGATTTTCTGAAGATGATCCTGTGTGTCAAACATTCATTAATATCTGTAAAAAGAGATGCCCATTGCTTGTTGCTTGGATTGCTCTTGTTCCACAATTTGACCTGTATGTTTTCAGGCTGAATCATAAAAAATAAGTAAAAATGAGATGCAATCAAATATTTTTGAAAAGTACGTTAGAGCAGATGTCTGCTTTAGAGAAGAGCATTCTCCCCCCTCACCCGGTAATATTAAAATATGGCTCTGATTTTAACTTTTGCCAGTATTTTAGTAGAAGACATAAAATTCCACCATCTGAATTTCAGTATTTAGATAATATACTCTTCCTTCCAGTGATTGTGTTGGGACTGACCCAATGTACATAAGTAAATTCTAAAATCTTCCTCTCAGCCCCTTGGCATTTTTACAGTTGTTTTGTGATGTCTTTCCGATTCATCAACCCATATTTTCTTTACAAATGGGCCAGAATCAAGCTGATTTAGGACCTATTCACACTGTGCTTATATCCTGCCTCGACTTGCTGCTTCTGTGCCATCTGAAATATATGAAACTTGCCATTCTTCAATTATTCTGCTTGCTTCCAATCAACAGTGGTTGATTCTTGGTCATGTTCACTGGAATTTTCTGAAATTCATGCTGTGTAGCTAGACAAGATATAAACCGAACGAATAAGCATCGCTCCTAATTTCCTGGTTTGGGAATACAAATAACAGAAATGGCAGATGAATTAAGAAACATGTAGGGATAGAATTAGGTTAAATGGAAAACAGTCCTATCTTATTAACAGACATTTCTGAGAAAGTGTTGGGAAGTGGAATAAATCTTAAGATTTCTCATGTTCATTTAATGGATTTAGATATACAGTACTTTTAATATCATAAGAGATTTTGGACACCACTGGTTTTTTAAAATTGGGAAAAGCCCTAAGGCTAAAAGTATTTCTTATAGAATAGTATAAAAGCCCAACTGTTTCTCAAACAGCCTGACATACAGTATATGCTGAAAGTATTTTTAAGGGACCATGTCATTCTTCTAAGAGATTCATGCAGTGTTTTTTGTTTTTGTTTAAAACAAAAAACAGGAAAGAATCCAATAAACTGTGCAAGTTAACACCCAATATCTTTGTTAAATGTAAATGCAAAAATACTGAGTGCAACTCTAGCACAAAAATTGCAGCAGAATTATCATTAATAATTTATCATGCACAATCTGGTTTTATTGAAAGGACGCCAAGTTCTGATCATATCAAATGACTGGTAGAAATGTTTGCAATACAGTCTCAAGAATTATGAAATGCCTATAGTGGCTTCATCAGATGCAAAAAAAGGCCTTTGGTGTGCTATACAAGTTAAAACTTTGGAACAAATTATAAAATTGATTTCCATTAAACTTTATCTTTTTTACTAATTTATATTATTCTGGTTCTTTTACTTCAGTAACTATAAATGCAATTATTACTCCTTTGATTGATGTATCAGGAAACTCATCTAGGATATGCTTTATCTCCTCTTATATTTCATTTCATGTTATCTTTGGCTTATACAATTAAAGAGTCCAATTTTTTTTTAAGTAGACAGGAGAAACTGAAAACAAGTTGTTCCTATATGTAAATAAGTTTTTCCTATGATAAACATTTTCAGATTACAATAAATTGGAAAAATGGTAGATTTTGGCAATTACCAACATGGATTCTATGGTAATATGACAAAAAAAATGGAACATTAAATATTGTTCAGATTCTGTGAAATTTTGGAGGGACATTGTTGACAAGAAAATGCTCTTCTTGGCAGATCTGAACATTTCATCTGACAAAAATTAAATAAATCAATCAAAATTAAATTGAATATATGTATGTATGTATGTATGTATGTATGTATGTATGTATGTATGTATGTATATAAGTAACATACTATATTTTTGCTGAATTGAAAATGAAGGGAGACTAGTATAGATCTAGTTCGAGGTTGTTTCCTCTCATCAGCAAGCTATACCCTTACTGGGATTTGAACCTGTAGCCTCTGCATTACAAGGCAGAGAATTAACCTCTAGGCCACAGGATCGCTTCCTTTCAGCTTTGGGCACACACACACACACACACACACACACACACACATATAGGAGAAACTGAAAACAAGTTGTTACTGCATGTAAATGATATTTACATGCACTGTTGAGTCCTTTTCTACCATCAGTTTTCTGTGCTATATTTCTGTTTCAAAATGTAGAATGAAAATTAATGATGACATTTAATAGAGGTTGAAAATACTTATAAGTCTATAGGGAAAAATAAATATTGTGAAAATGTATATTAATTCAAGGTTGGTATATATTTTAGGAAAAAAATGTCTATGTTAATTCCACTTACATGTTTTAAACAAGTTGTTTTATTAGTATTTAAACTTTCTGGAGTGGTCAAACATGAAGGTTAGTTGTCATTTCTTAGGGAAAAAATGGAGATTTATTTTTCTGATTTTCCTTTTTATTGTGGAGCATATCTATACTGTACTGCAGTGAAAATGACATTAATTATGTACCATTATAGGTCCATTAAACAGTTGCACCATTTGGATCTCCTGAAATGATAGCATATGCTTGCTTTTAAGTATAGTATGAGATCTATTATATATCCAACACTGAAAATGTTCACATATATCAGGAAGAAATTAAATCTGATCCATATTCTCATAGAAATTGAAACCTTGTGGAATAATATTTGTTTCAAGAATGGAGGGTTTGTGAGGTAAAGTTTATTTTGTGGAGGAAAGATTGGGGGTTTTGGAAGTACAAGCTGAAAATGGAATTATTACCTAGAATAAGGTAATCATTAAAAAAATAATGAAAAATTTGAACAGTGGCATTCAGTTAAGGCATGGTTACCTTTAGATCTATTAAAATGACAGCGCCGGACTTACCCGGCAGGCAGGCTTTGCTGGAGGGACCGGGAGACACGGTCCCTCATGGCGGCCGCCATCTTGGATCCCGGGCGAAGTCTCGCGATGCGAGACTTCGCTCGGGAGATCGGGGCCTGATTGGCCAGGCCCCTGATTGGTCCGGGCGGGGCCTGCTTGCCCTATATAAGGGCGAGCAGGCCCGGGGCTCTTCCTTTTCGCCCGGACCAAGCTTTAGAGCAGACGTTCGTTCGTCTGCTCCGGCGGCCATTTTAGGTGGCGACCTCGTGCGAGGCGCCATTTTGTGGCCTTTTGGCAAGCGAAGAGCCTTTTAGTGATAGCGGAGCCAGCATCGGCTGGACTCCGCTCCGGTTTGGAGCCTCATTGCCCTTGTGGGTGGTGGGTGGTGCTGCTTTCTGGGAGGCCCCGCGGGCTTGCGGTGTTTCCTGGGGGGTTCGAGGCCTGGGATAAAGGCCTAGTGTCGGGCCTTGTGGCCTGAGGGGAGGTGGGATTTGCCTCCTGTAGGGGTTTTTTCTGCGGAGGCCTGCGGCTCCAGGCAGGCCTTTGCCAACGCAGGGCAGGGTTGGTTGGTGGCTTTTCTCTGCTTTACCCCCTTTTTGTAAAAATTAGATTTAGTTTTTTCTGTTATGGCCCCTAAGAAGCGGCCAGCTAAGACCCTCCCGGCCCAACCTGTGGTGCGGCCTAGGAGGGCTGCCAGGCCGTCTGCCCGGGCTCGGGCGGCGGCAGAGGGGCCCCCGGGGGGGATCCCAGTGGGGGGGGTGGTTGGGTTTACACCCACAGTCCCTCAACCCGCGGTGTCCCCTTCTCTCTCCTGGGCCAGGGTACTGGAGCGGCTCGACGAGTTGGAGAGGTGGCGGTCGGGGGCAGGCCCGGAGGGGCTTTCCTCGGCTGCCACCGCAGCATGGGGCGCAGACCCCGAAGAGGAGTCGGCCCCAGCAGGGCAAGTGGCCCAAGAAGCACAGATGGCGGGCACCGGACAGGCGGGCAGCATCGGTCAGACGGGCTACGCTGGACAGATGGCCCAGCCGGGGCAATGGCCATCCTTCCCGGGCCCATCCAGGATGGGCCCACCGTGGATGTCTTCTACCCCTTATGGGGCAGGTGAGATTGCATCACATACAGGCACATCCCCGCTCCTGCCCATACAGGGTCCCGGGTTCATCCCGCCAGCTATGGGGGGTGGCAACAGTTTCACGGGGGCTGCTGCAGGCACCTGCGGTCAGGTTTGGTCCCCGCCGGCTCCGCCGGCGGGGGCGCTGGGGGTGCCTGTCCCGCCTGGGGCGGGGGTGGGGGGTTGGATTCCTCCTCCACCGGCCATTATGCCACCGGTCCCATTCATGTACCCGCCGGGGCTTGGGGTGCTGGGCGCGGGGGCCACCACCGTGTGGGACCCGTTCGCCAGCATCAAGCCAGGGGCCATCCCTTGTGGGTTGCCCGCCACACCTTTAGGGTACCATCTGCACCCCTCAGTTAAGGAGGCAATCTGGCGGGGGGAATACGTTGATTTGTTCTCCCTCCTGAACAGGGAAGTCCCTAAACAAGATAAGGAGATTGTCCCTGGGGAGAAAGTGAAAAAGACAAAGGTCACGAAATGCTTCAGCTCGTGGCTGTATGCATTTCTGACCTTTGCGTCGGTGGTCATTCAGAGGCAGCCGGAGAGGGCCGCTGCCTTGTTGAAGTACATCGACCTGATAGCGAGGGCCCATTTTGAGTATGGGGGGACCATATGGAGGCACTATGACAAGGGCTTCCGTATGCGCATTGCTCATGAGCCCTACTTGCCTTGGAATATGGTGGTTCCGGACCTGTGGTTCCAGGCCACTCATATGTCGGGGAAGGAGGGCTGTGATAGGACCGATAGCGGTCATTTTATGGAGGAGGAGCCTGCGACGCCCGCGCCGGCAAAGGCAGTGGCGGGTGCCGTTAGTAAGGGTGTCTCCTTAATTTGTCACGAGTTCGCTGCAAAGGGGGCGTGTTTTCGCCCCATTTGTAGGTTTCGTCACGCCTGCGGAGGTTGTGGGGGAAACCATTCCGCAGCCGTGTGCCCCCGCCCCAAGAAGGGGAGTGAAAAGAAAGGCTCGGGTCCCCCAAAGCCTCCCCCACCTGCTGGGGGAAAAGGGGCCCAGCCCAATTAATTTAGGGGTACTTGAGGGTTGGTTGGGTGACTACCACCCTCGCTCGAGAGCGGCCGCTCTCTTGCTAGGTTTCGCAGAGGGATTTAGGATCCCTTATCAGGGTGTTAGGAAGGCCTTCATGTCTGACAACCTTAGGTCGGTTGTTGGTCATGAAGACATTGTGAGGGAGAAGATTAGGAAGGAGGTTGCCGAAGGCAGGGTCCTGGGGCCCTTTGCGGAGCCACCCTTCCCGAATCTTCGTGTGTCTCCCTTAGGTGTGGTCCCCAAAAAGGCGAGTGGTGAATTTAGGTTGATTCACCATTTGTCTTTTCCAAAAGGGGAGTCAGTGAATGATTTCATTCCTGACGAGTTGTGTTCGGTCCGGTATGCATCCTTTGATGCAGCCGTGACCATGGTTAGGAAGTGTGGGGTGGGAGCCCTTATGGGTAAATGCGACATTAAGTCGGCATTCCGGCTCCTCCCCATACACCCAGACGACTTTGAGCTGTTGGGCTTCCATTTCGAGGGGGGCTATTACGTGGACAGAGCTTTGCCCATGGGGTGCTCTGTCTCGTGCTCTCTTTTCGAGAGTTTTAGCACCTTCTTGGAGTGGGCGCTCAGGAGGCAAAGTGGCCTGGGTACGGTCGTTCACTACCTTGATGATTTCCTTTTGGCGGGGCCTGCGCATTCGGAGCAATGTTTTGCTTTGATGCGGGACTTCGAAGCCCTTTGTGCTCACTTAGGGGTGCCTTTAGCCTCTGAGAAGACCGAAGGCCCCGCCACCAGGATTACCTTTCTGGGTATTGAATTGGACTCAGAGGAGCAATCTTCCAGATTGCCCCTAGAGAAGTTGGTAAAGATTAAGCGGAAGCTTGATGAGGTTCTGGGCTGCCGGAAGGTGACCCTACGGCAGCTTCAGGAACTGGCAGGCATTCTTAATTTTGCCTGTCGGGTAGTTGTTCCTGGAAGGGCTTTTTCCAGGAGGTTGTATGATGCGATGAAGGGGCTCCGTTTGCCCCATCATCGTACCCGCCTTTGCGCCGGGGTCAGGGCTGACCTCGGCGTGTGGCGGGATTTTTTGGACAGATTTAACGGGTTGTCTTTTTGGAGGCACGAGCTTCTGTTGGAAGCTGAGTTGCAGCTCTGCTCTGACGCCGCGGGGACTTGTGGTTTCGGGGTAGTGTTAGGTGACCAGTGGTGCTGGTCGGCATGGCCTCCGGAATGGAGTGCCACCTCGTTGGTTAAGGACCTTACGTTCCTGGAGCTCTTCCCCTTGATAGTGGCCTTAGAGCTTTGGGGGGAGCAGTTTAGGGACAAGACTGTGCACTTTTGGTGTGACAACCTAGCGGTTGTCCATGTGGTGAATGCCCTGTCCTCAAAGAGCGACAGGGTCATGCGGCTTGTCCGCCATTTTGTGCACAGGTCCTTGTCTCTAAACGCATTGTTTTTGGCTAAGCATGTCCCCGGGTTAGATAACGGGGTTGCTGATGCCTTGTCCCGTGGTCAGTTGTCCAGGTTTCGGACCCTGGCCCCGTGGGCCCGAGAACTGCCAGAAGCGTTCCCCAGCCACCTCTGGAGTCTGGGAGGGATTCAGAGTGGTGGAGAAGCGAGGCATCCCGGGCAATCTCCTTGTCTGTAGCGCCCGGCACCCTCAGGGCATACCAGCGTGCAGGTAAGGAGTTTTGGGGAGTTCAGGCAGGGCAGGGGTTACCAGCTTAGTTGGCCTGTCCCTGTTGAGCATTTGGCCGAGTTTTGCGTCCAACTTAGGCAGCGTGGCCTGTCAGTTAGGACGATCCGGTCCCGGTTAGCCGGCCTCGCCTTTCTGTCCAAGGCGGGGGGGTTTGCAGATCTTTCGGGTGACTTTCGCATCCGGAAGATGCTGGAGGGCTGGCTTAGGGAGCAAGCGGGGGCCCCAGGTGACACTCGTCAGCCCCTGACGGTGGAGCAGCTGTCATCTATCAACGTGGTTTTTGGCAGTCTGTGTTCCTCATTGTACGAGGCCCGTCTTTTCAGGGCAGCGGCTTGTGTCATGTTCTTTGGGGCCCTTCGGGTCAGCGAGGCCATGGCTTCGTCTCAGGCTGACACTTCGCTCCGGGCCTTCCAGTTCGCTGATCTGACCTTTAGGCAAGGGGGGGTGTCCCTTGTAGTGAGAAGGTCTAAAACGGATCAGCTGCACAGAGGGGTTGCCTTACAACTTAGTGCGGCCACCGACCAGTCGGTGTGTCCGGTGGCCGCCCTACGGCTTTATTGTGGTATGAGGGGGTCAGGCCAGGGGTACCTGTTTCGGCATTGTGACGGTACCCCTCTGACCCGTTTCCAATTCTGGGCTTTAGTATCTAGGGCGATGGCCCAGGTGGGCATGGATCCCGCCGGTTATGGAACGCATTCGTTCCGTATCGGCGCCGCCACTAGTGCGGCACTTTCTGGTTTCCCGGCCCATCGGATTCGGGAGATCGGCCGCTGGCGGTCAGCGGCATATTTGGGTTATGTTAGGCCCGCTGAGGATCCCAGGCAGGGCTTAGGCTAGGTAACCTCTCTGTGTCTGTGTCCTCTTGCAGGTCCCCAGGCTAACACGAAACCGACGGCGCTGCTGTGTGGCCACAGCATGATTTTCTGGGCCGGCCGCGCGGCAGCCAGGAGCGCCATCGGGACCCACCTGTCCCTGGGGCGGTGGGTCAACGTTACCTGGATGGGCCGGAGAGGTATGCGGTGGGAGGGTCTCCTACCGGCGTTGCTGGGCGGTCAGCATGGCGCTGCGCCCGGCAATATGGGGGGCGGCTCCTGGAGTCGCGCCCAAAGGGGTCTGAGTGGGCAGCGTCTTGTGGCCGCACCCAGGTGGCTGGTATTGCACTTAGGTGGCAATGACCTGTGCATGCTGGGAGGCCTGGCGCTGCTCATCCAGGCACGCGAAGACCTGCGAAGGCTTCGTGAGGTCTGGCCCGCCACGCAGGTGGTGTGGTCAGACATATTACCTAGGATTGTGTGGAGGGATGCCTCTTCCCTTAGGGCCATTCACCGGGCTAGGAGACGGGTGAATAGGGCTATGGGGAAAACGGTTAGAGAAATGGGTGGAGTGGTAATACCTCATCCCCTTATATCAATAGATAAGCCATGGCTCTACCGTAATGATGGCGTTCACCTGTCTGACCAGGGGAACGCCATCTTCTTACAGGACCTGCAGCGGTCTCTGCGTGAGCTGGCGCAGCTAGAGGGGGGAGTCGGGGGGCCAAGATAGAGATCTGACCCCCGCTCCTGTGGCAGGTTAGGGGCGGAAAATTGGGTGGTTTAGCAACCGCGCGTTCTCCCTTGGGCATCTTTGGGGATGATTGACAGGTTCTCTGCAAGCTCATGGAGGGAGTTTCTGCCTGAGCAGCTGGGGGGAACCTGTCTTTGGGTCCTGCACCTTTAATTCCCCGATTCGGGTTAGCCGGTGGGACCCCCCTCATGCACAGCATGGCAGAAAAGGTCACAGGTGACGGCCTGGCCCTCACCTGGACCTTGCATCGAGATACGCCCATGTGTTGCCCAGGAATGTTTACTGGCATAACGTCATTTCCGCCCCGGAAGTATTTGTTTGACCCTGCAGGTCCAGTTCCGGGTCATAGTTGTTTATGCTAATTTATGCAAAGTATTTGAATAAATTATGCAAATTTATGTTAATAAAAATGACCCAATTTTAAATCCAGCTCTGGTGTCCGTGTCGTTACTCCGTCTCTCCAGCAATGACAGCGCCGGACTTACCCGGCAGGCAGGCTTTGCTGGAGGGACCGGGAGACACGGTCCCTCATGGCGGCCGCCATCTTGGATCCCGGGCGAAGTCTCGCGATGCGAGACTTCGCTCGGGAGATCGGGGCCTGATTGGCCAGGCCCCTGATTGGTCCGGGCGGGGCCTGCTTGCCCTATATAAGGGCGAGCAGGCCCGGGGCTCTTCCTTTTCGCCCGGACCAAGCTTTAGAGCAGACACCCGCCCGCCCTCCACTATTTTGCAGTGTGCTTAGGGGTCGCCCTTAGGGGGCCGAATGGGAATTTTTTGCAGTTCTGCCTTTTAGCTGAGCTGTTTTTTCGCCCATTCCACACTGGGGTAATGGCTGTGCGGTTAGGGGGTGCTTGCATTAATTAGGTTAATTGGCTTACCTTTGGTCATTTGGGTAGGCAGGTTAGGGGCGGAAAATTGGGTGGTTTAGCAACCGCGCGTTCTCCCTTGGGCATCTTTGGGGATGATTGACAGGTTCTCTGCAAGCTCATGGAGGGAGTTTCTGCCTGAGCAGCTGGGGGGAACCTGTCTTTGGGTCCTGCACCTTTAATTCCCCGATTCGGGTTAGCCGGTGGGACCCCCCTCATGCACAGCATGGCAGAAAAGGTCACAGGTGACGGCCTGGCCCTCACCTGGACCTTGCATCGAGATACGCCCATGTGTTGCCCAGGAATGTTTACTGGCATAACGTCATTTCCGCCCCGGAAGTATTTGTTTGACCCTGCAGGTCCAGTTCCGGGTCATAGTTGTTTATGCTAATTTATGCAAAGTATTTGAATAAATTATGCAAATTTATGTTAATAAAAATGACCCAATTTTAAATCCAGCTCTGGTGTCCGTGTCGTTACTCCGTCTCTCCAGCAATAAATGTTGGCAATATGCAAGAAATTTGGGGCAGAGAATAAAAATGGTTTCTTTCAGGTTTTAAGAATTAAATGTGTGCAGGCATCAAGTGTATACTTCGGTAACCTCTTATGGGTGACAATATTTACTATGGGGAATACAAATGACAAGTCTGGCTAATAGCAGCCACCCCTCCAAACATCACCAACAGGGTCCCCAATTATCTTAGACTGAGGGCTGGGAGAATATCCTGACCTTCAGGGCTTTCTCAAATCCTATGCAGGTGGGAGACATATGGATATCAGGGGGCATTTCATCCTGGGCAGCAAGCAGTATTTCATTCAGAGATCCCACATTTTGTCCCCCCAAAAATGCAAATGACCAACAGATGGCAGCAAAAAAACCTTTTTTGTTTCTGTTTACTGCCATCTGGTGACCTCTGAAGGTTTGCCACTGAGGTGTAATAGCACTAGCCTCGTTACAATTTCACAATAGGGCTGCCAGTCAGTATACAGCAACTGGCTTGTGTTCTGACATTCCTACCTTCAAACCCCAGGGCTGGGAAATTTTTTTGTTATGAAATCTGGGTTTCTACCAGTCCTGTTAAAAAGGTTCTGGTTCAATATACTGTGCAGCCTCATGTGCTTTCCTCTTTCTTGAAGAAAATATGCCAATTGAATACAGTAATTCTTAAGAACCACTATTCTCTTATTTTTATATATTTTAAGAGGTGTCCCATTCCCCATTAAATGCTTTTCAGTCACACTGATTTCAATGAGAGGCATCTGAACATTTTTAGCACTCTTACAAAATGAACAGGCAACAAAATGATTTTTTAAAAATTGAATTTCATGAAAAATCAGGCAGCATGATTAAAACAAGAAAGAATAAAACAAAAAGCAAAGTTTTCTACTTGATTCGTTGAAAGAGGGAAGTATTTTGTTGTTCTAGTCTTTCTCTATAAAGCAGAACTAGGGAGAAATTTCCTAACAGTGAGAACAATTAATTAACAGTGGAATGGCTTGCTTTCAGAAGTTGTGGATGCTCCATCACTGGAGCCTTTTAAGAAAAGTCCAGATAGTTATTTGTCTGGAATGATAGGGTCTCCTGCTTGATCAGGGGGTTGGACTAGAAGACCTCCAAGACCCCTTCTGACTGTTATTGTTATGTTCTGTTAACAAATATCCTTGAATCTTTGGCTCTTCATATATAATGTATCTTCTTGAGACAGATCATACTGTCTTTGTGGCTTGAAAATATATGTGCTATTACTTCAAGTGAGATTGCTAGACCAACCTGACAAACAATGGTGTCTACAACTGTCTTGCACCAAGATAGAAGCCACAATTGTCACGAGAAGCAGTGTAAGCTCTGCTGAACAAAAATCCCAGGGTTTCCTTTGTAGAAACCTTGGAAATCTGACAAAGTAAGCATCTCTTTTCAAGTGCAAATATTTTAAACATCCTTATTTCATATTTCTACACAAAAGGGGATTGTATATTACTAGAGATATAAATTATAGTGCATTTTATTAGATCATGTCCACGTCAGCTATACCCACACAAGTCTCATAAGATTTCCCTGGACTATCCTCACTTGCAAATAGTAAAATCTTCCAGAGGCAGTGCTGCACACTTTAGTTTATTTTGGAAGAGCACTCAATGCAATATTTGTGTTTTCAAAGCTGAACATATTGGAAGAAAACAAATGTTCTAAAAACAGGCAGCAGCACCATTTCCCCACAGAAAGCAGTGTATAATTTAATTCAAAGTCTGTACCTTTAGTGCCAAATCTTTCTTGCCATAATCTCTTAAGTCACTCACTTCTCTCATTTTTTGTGGTTCATAACTTAAAAACCCCTTTGGTCCCTGAGCTAAAGTGCAGACCATACCTGTAAGATCATAAGTAGGGAACGTCCAGCCCTTTAGCTACTTTTGGATTCCAACTTCTATCAGCCCACCCAGAATGAAATGATTGGAGTTTTAGTCCAACAATATCCCTAAGACCGCAACTTCCCTTGCCCTTAGATTTTGGAGATCTTTCATTTAAATCATTTTGTGGAAGAACCATAGAGGCTACAACTGATCAACTTAAACTATTAGCCAGCAAACAATCTAATATTAGCAATAAGATATGTTTGTGTAAGCTTATAGAAAGAACAAAACATGGGTGATGAAAGATTCACTCCTCTAGATTAATACTTGTTTCTAAAATAAATGATAATCAGAACTATTAGGTAACACAGTGCCTTGGATAACGTTACACTGTGCATTTGGCAAGCTGTATAATTTCTAGTGAAAAGTTGTATTTTCTCAACTGAATCCAGAGCTTTTATTAATCCATAGGTAAATGCCTGGCTTGCATTCTGACCAATGTTTATGGTGTTTGGCAAAAGCCCAGTAGCTACTTTACCTCAATATGATTAATTTCTTGCATAACATGAGGCTTTACATATAAGGAGTTTAAATAATCTTAGTAGGTGGAAGAGAAATAAAAAGCCTTGTGTGTGCTTCATATTTGAAGAACGTCTGAAACAACACCAGAATGTGAAGCATGCCAATAATAATACTAGCTAGCCATGAAAAAAATGGTGGCTAGCCATGAAAGAGACAACCACAAGAGACATAAAATTGCTGAAGGGATACCAGTGCAAAAGTAATTGCTTGATTTTTAGAGCCAAACATACTGCATTAGAACTGGACTTCCCCAGCAGTTAAGAAGCTAAAGGAAGAGGATGTTGCCAAAACTTCACATTTTATTATGATGGCACAACTGACGGACATTTTGCTAAACTCCTTTTCCTTCCCCAAATCTTTTTGCCAATAAGAATTCTCCGTTCTTCTGATTAATTCTACACATGGGTTAAAAAGACAATTGCTGATCCACTAAGCAACTTGGTGTTTCAATTTCAGTTCATGTTTCTGATTAACTGATTTATTTCATTCCCCTGAATGTGTTTTCTGCTCTTGTCAAGGCACGAACACCTATAGCATAAAGGGACCTTGATGAATTGTGACACTCAAACAATTTTAACCACAACCACTTTTGAAACAATAAAAATCTTGCCCTTCTGGAAGTAGTCAGATACAATCAAACAAACAAATATCTAGATTCTTTGTAGCTTCTGGTTTCAGCTCCAACCACTGCTGTAAGCAGAATGTTGCACTACTGTCCACCATTTAGCACATCACTTCCTCCTCCTTGAGACATTCATATCTTCAGACATTCAAGGGAGATGTAGTTACAAACAATATCTAGTTCCTGCCAAGGATTCTTGTTCTCACCTCAGCTCCCTTTTGTGGCAAGGGGAAAAATAATTTTAATAACCATTCATTCTACTATTGGGTGGAAAGAATGAAGTAGCTCATTGACAAGACTATGAAGGATAGTGAGGCTGTGGCCACGTGAAATGGTATTAACCAATATGAAAGGATGGGAACACTCCTGAGAATCAGAAAGTAAATAAATCAAAGTTCCCATCAGAGAAGATGCTGGAAATCTCCCCCCCCCCCCTACAGTGTCTCCTTTGAAGCAGCAGCTGAGCTGATAGCTAATCAGCTCAGCTTCACAAAGCTCAAAGAAGCCCATAATGTCATGATGCAATGGCAGTTAATATGCAAAAAGAACTAATTGCCCCTATCATTGGGTTTATAAAATAAAATTCCATAAATTTTGCATTTTAAAGCAGTTTTGGTATGATGGAGAAAATTATGCAGGGATAAAGTACCCAATATTATCTTATCTCCACAAGTACAAAAATAGAAAAGTAAGGATTCCATAACCATGTGACATATAGATACTGTAAATATCAAGGTAGAGTTGTGGTGGCACAGTGGTTATAATGCATTACTGCAGCTACTTCTGCTGATTGCTGGCTGTCAGCAGTTTTACTGGCTCAAGGTTGACTGAGGCTTCCATCCTTCCATGGTCAATAAGATTTCTGGGAGCAACATGCAGACTCTGTAGAGAGAGGAGGGCTGTAAATAATCTGAAGCAGTATATAAGTCTAAATGGCATTGCTATTGCTAAATAATGTCCATTGGAATGGGCAGATATATCAAATCTAAATAATAACAATAATAATGACAGTCCCCAGTTCCATGCTACTCCCCAGTTCCATCAATAAGTGATTCTGAAACTGATCCATAGATGGCTTTCAGAAGTGAGAAGGAAACTAGACTGTAGGCTTCCTGTGGGATCAAGTTGAGAGTTTGAGCCACGTATCTCCACGTATACTCACTCTTATTTAGCAAATGTCCCACCCACATAGGAAAACATTATAACCATCCTGGCTATGGAGAGCAATAGGAAGAGCAAATCCTCCAGACTCTGAAAATAATTCTCTGTTATGAAGGTTGTCCAAGCCACATTGGTAGAATTAATGCTTCCTAATTCTGTGGCCAGCACGTCCCAGTAGGTTAGAATGACAGGGATGAATTATGACAGAGGAATGTAAGAATTATGTAGATTCTACAGATGAAGCATAAGAAACAAAAGAGCCACAGAATCTGCTACATGTGATTCTGTTGTTTTGATTTTGACGTATCCAATACGTAAAAGGAAGAGGACTTGCTGGAAACAGCCAGTTAAAATAAGTTATTAGTTGGTGTATATTTATTTGCACTGATAAAAATTGAGACAAAATTAATGTTTGTGTGAAATATATTTTTGAGATTGATAATTGAGAAAGTTGTTGGAGTTTATGCAAAGTAGCGCAGCTGGTCTATCATACTGCACTCTTGCAGGCCTCCTCAGGAGGATAATTCTGTGGATGCAATTGTCTTTCTGGAAGATTGAAAACTCACTTTCTGAGACTCCAGTGTGCTGACATTTTCTTTTCTCTGGAGACTGATTGAAGAAAGAGAGTTATTGCCATGAAGAAGCAGAATTGCCTGCTGGAGTCATCACTAGCATTCAGTCAAAGAAGATCCCTGGTGGCTTCTCTAACAGATGTATCCCAAATCTGTGGGGAGAACAAATTTCAGAGCTATTAAGTTCACTTGTAATCCAGACTTTCTGGCTAACAGGCCAAACACATAACTGAAGCTGATTTAGTAGCACTTAGAAACACAATTTTGTGAAGCGACTTTCTAGCAAATTAAAAAAAATATCAAGTTATATAGTAGAAATGTCATAGCATTCAAGCTGCTTGTAGATTTATATCAATCATTTCTCTACATACATATATATACATGTGCAAACACATATACACAACAAATATACATACTGTATATACACTTACATTAATCCTAGGAACCAACCTGCATTCATTTCATTTCAGAATTCAAATAACTGCCCATATTGGGTATATGTTAGATTACAAAATAAAAAAAAATAGAAGTCTTCCTACTGATAGTTTTATTTCAAGAAAATTCTGAAGAAAATGAATGATTTATATGAATAGTTTCCAATGTTTTTGCTATTATACCAACACAGTAAACTTCCTTTTTTAAATTCATCCCCATCAAGAGTTTTCTCATCAAGAATAGGATATTTGCACCTTGCTATGTAAACAGAAAATCCAGGAAATCCTCATCTCATCTCTTTTCATTTATAGCACCCTAGTTCTGCGACATGGGCACTGCCTCTTAATAAACCTTTCTAAATGCAACCAGGAGAAAACTCCCATTTGCAGCACATGGGAACCTCCCTCCTACCCAAGTATTATATTCACAAACGTAAAAGCAACTTAGAGACAATTGGCCCATTTTAATCTATTCAGCTTCACTGGTGAGAGTAATTAATGAATGAAAAAACAAAAGCATATACAGTGAATGAAACAACTGTATCAAAATAGCATAATTCTAAATATTATTTATTCTAAAAGTGAACAGTGAGAAAAGGTTATATAAAAGCATGAAATAAACCCCGATGGTTACTGTTTGATTTATTAAGATTGTCCCAAATTCTGTAGGAAAGCCATTGCTTTCAGAAAACACCTTGGACAATTTTAAGAGGAAATATTTAGGCCTTTAGGGAATTCTGTGTCATTTCCCCAACTTCCCTGATGTCCCAAAGGCCAAACTATCTTTTCACAAATCCCCTTGTTAAATGCATAAAACTTTTGAATGCCAAGTATAAATATAACCATTGTTAAGAATAGCAGCAACAAAAATATTATCAGTAGAGGAAGACAAACCCAAGTTTAAAAACAGTACAGTTCTAAAGAGCAAAATTTGACAACTGTCAGCTCTAATGATAATCCACTATCTTTCAGGGACTGCTACATTGACTTTGAAATGCAATAAACCAGGGGAATTATTTTTAATTACCTTACCTCATGGCTAAGACATAACTGACAAGTTCTCAGAAAGAAAATAATAGAAGATCAATCAGAACAAAGGAGAGGGGAAAAGTACACAGAAAATAATACATGATGATGATGGTGATGATGATGAAGACGACGATGATATAGTTTGACTATATTTTCTGCTTAAAGGCAAAGAGGTGCCCAGAAGGAAGAAGGGGGGGGGAAGAGGGGGGGCATATTTTTCCTCTCTCTTACAAAGCCAATTTGCAAATCTCTTAAGATATGTTATCAGGCAAGAAATAACTTGCAGGATCCAGAAGTTCAACCAGTTTTCTGTTGTGCTTCATTACATTCCAGACATTTACACAAGTACTAAACATATAAAATCATTAAAATTCACAGAAATCTGGTACCCCCCCACCTCCCAAAACAATTAGTGGTCTTAGCATAGTAACTCAGATTCCATCAAAAAGAAAATATGAATATATAGTATTTAATAAGTTGTGACAATAATAATTAAATGGAATTAAATCAATAGACAATAAATCAGCAACAGGCATCATAAAGGATTTAATCATTCTGGAGTAATTAGAATGATCGAGTCTGATCCTTAGAGCAGGAATCTGCTAGTATACAAATGATAAGCACACATCCCCCCTTTCAACGGTTTTGCTCGATTTCTCTTTTCTAAATTTCATCGGTTTAATTCTACTGGGGGTACATGCTGCAGATGTCTCTGTGGATATGTTGTCATACTTTGGCACAATTTTGCAAATATTTACTTTCTTCTCACATTCTGCAAGTTACTGGGAAAACTTTTTGAATTCCCTTGAAGAGCTACACTAATGCCAGATGGCTTTAATGGCTGTGTGTGTAATCAAACATGTATATTTACTCCATATTGATGAATTCCAGGCATTGCACAAAGCAGGCAAGGCCAGTGTAAAACCAGAGCCTATTTTACCATCTCTAAACTTTGTTATGTAAGCCTGCTGTGACTTAGCTTCATTTTCTTTTTTGCTACATTGATAGAGGCTTTAAGAAATGTTGGTTACCATGAATGAAACTGCATTATGTGTATAAGGTTCATATTAACAGTCTCTCCAAAACAGGCTTAGCATGGACATGGATTCAAATCCAGGTTCAAGGATCACCAGGACAACATCTGACACATCTGTTCTCCTTCATCTGTAGCACCCTAATCTCCAAAATGGAAGTGATGAATCAGCATTTAGCTTCAGTTGACACTTTTGTTTTGATTGGCTGAGACAGGCCGCTTTGTGTTCACATTTCTTTGGCAACGTTATAGTTCAACATTTGAAAATTAACTGACATTACAGAGCCCATATTTTTTACATTCTTTGGAGCTCTCAAGAGAAGGGCTTTTCATAAGTTACAGGAAGGGCTCTTTACATTTTTATTTGTATTCATATATAGGAAAAAAAGAAAAATAAACAGAAAAAAGGAAAGATGAAAAAACAAAAGCATACACACACTCACATTCCCACATACACATTATTTCTCAATTTTTAAACACAGCCCTAAACTTTGACTGCACAATTTTTCCACTGTATTGATAGAAAGCCACAGTTTATATTTGAGAAATCCACAATTCTTTATATTCCAAACTGTTGGAATATCATTCAGAATCACAATATTGGGACAAATGTAAATCATATGCATATATTTCCTTTCTATTATTTTGTAATTCCAATGTTACAAAGTTGGCAGCTAAACATTTTGAAATATTCTTTTTAAAATACCCAATCAACATGAAAAAATATTCATATGCATACGTTGACTAATTAATCATGTTCACAAATATAGTCATATTTTAAGATTTCTCCCTATTGAGATATACCCATATGATATGCCAAATCTTTATTCAACAGTTCTGGTAAATTACTAATGCTCATCTTAATGATATTCCTTAAAGATCATAAATGTTTACATATATAAATATGTGTGTGTATCCAGTAATGGGCAGTCAAAAATTTTACTGCCACACTGTGGGTGTGGCTTATTTTTTGGGTGTTGCTTGATGGTCATGTGACTGGGTAGGGGTGGCTTGCTGGCCATGTGACCAGGTGGGAGTGGCTTGAACAATCATCATCATTCAAGTGAACTGCTAATTCTTCAACTTACAACCTCAACAGTGTCACTCTCTGGGGTGACAATTTGCTTTGCGTTTCCCACACTCTCCTTCCTGGGTCACACCCTGCCTCAGGCTGGGTAGCTAAGCAAACGGGTGCCAATCAGTTGTTGAGAAAAGAGGGGGGAGGAAATGGGCCCCCTGCAACTCCTGCTAGTGCTGGTCTCCCTGCCACCCCGAGTCCTCAGAGAGGGGCGGCATACAAATCCATATAAAAAATAAATTTCCGCTGGTGGAACTGCATTCCACCCCATCCTGCCTTCTACCCACCCTTGTGTGTATCCATGTACGATGTAATTTTGGAGTCATCCATGACACATTTCAATGCTGTGAGTAATCCAGAATTCTTAAATCCTGCCAATATGTCTGAACCCCATAGTGAAATCAAAAGTTGGATATAGTGCCATGTTTCATTAATTAAATTAAAATGAGTGATGATTGGAAATGAGCTGATCTATATAAGTAATAGCTTTTAGTGTAGTCAATGAATACAAAGGTTTAAAAAATGAATTTTTCAGACTAGGATTATTCCAAGGTATGAATTTATCTTGAAAATAAGAATCAAAATAGTTCCCATAACATAAATATGCTTTGCTGGAGTTAATATTGGAAAGGCAACAAAATTTTGATTAAAAAAGCATCTGGTCCCTACTAAGCCAGAGATTCATACATTTCTAAGTGTGCCCACAGTGTGACTTTGGGGCTTAATCATTTTGGATTCCATAGAGAAAAAGCAGTTTAAAATATATCTCAGCAATAAAACTTAAAGTCAACGCCTCTATTATCATAGCCGCCCTGTGTCCTCAGAGAGGGGCGGCATACAAATCCAATTAATAAATAAAATAATAAATAAATATGGTTATCATCACTTTGATAAAGAAAATCTTGGGATTTGAGCTTTTTATAAAAACTTTATCAATAAATGTATCATTCTAGTTGAAATATATTAAAGGTATCGATGTGGGTATGCTTCTTGAAATTTACATAAATTGTGAAATAAAATTTTATAAAAATATATTTGACTTACCATAGCAGTATTTATGCCAATATTAATCTGCAATAAACAATGCTTACTCTATTAATAGCATTCTTTTTCTGATTTAAGTTAAATAAAATAATTCAAAAACCAAGCAAGGGAATATTTTTTACAGATTTCCATAGTTATATTACAGTTTATAGGAATTGCATGACACTTTGGCTGTGGAACTTGAAAATTTACCAAATTGTTATATTGAAATGTATCAATACATTTTAATGTAAAGCATTCATACACATTAAAATCGTAAAATATCTCAGCAACATATAATCATTTGTATTCATTGTATCCACTTCTGGGGGGGGGGGGTCACTGTGCATGTCTTTTCAGAATTGACTTGCCCTTTTCTCCTTTCTAAGGCTGAGAGGGTTTGGTTGACTAAGGTCACCTAACTGGTTTTGTCCCTAAGGCAAGACTAGAACTCATGGTCTTCCAGTTTCTAGCCTGATTCCTTAATCGCTACACCAAACTGTATCTCCTGTTTTTCTTTAGGTGAGCAGTATCTTCCCAACAAAGTCAAAGAAAACAGGAAATAGTTTTCATTTAATAGAGAAAATTTTTAGAAGAACTAAAAAGAAATATCAAAAACCTTTAGTAATCAAAAGAAGAAAAATAAAGCATTGAACAGCAAACCCTAAAGAAATAACAGAGAACAAAATTTACAAAATAAATAACATTTTTAAATAAAAATTATATTCATAGCATTTTTATTTGTAAATAAACAAAAAAATGAAGAAAAATGTATTATGCATTTAAAAACAATAGCCAGAGTGACTAAAACCAAATATAAAAGAAAAGAATTCAAATGTTTTTCCCCGCAAATATATCAATAATAAAAAAATAATCAATATTTAAATAGATTAACATTCCAGGTATTACCTCCAAAAGATACAATTTGTGGCACTTGCGGATTTTCTCTATTTCAGAAATTTTGATTAGAAATCTCTGAAGCCTTTAATTCTTTTCAAAGTGGAAAATACAAATTTCTATTTATATGCAATACCTTGCACCAAAGGGACCTTTTACCAAAGTTTTGAAAAAAGTCCAAGATAATTTTGATCCTTGAAGCAGGTAAACGTTCTTAGGAACTTTCAATTTATAGGCCATTTTAATTCTCAGTATGGACTATAAACCAAAGATTATAGTTTAATTATATTAGTTTAATTTTTAGATAATTGATTAAAAGTGGTTTAAAGTAAAATTAAACATAAAGATTCATCAGGATTTATTCCAAATTCCAGATTTCTGGAAATTATTAAATATAATACAAATGAATGAAGTTAATAAATTTTTACTAGTCATGTGTTCTTTAGATATATTTAGAGCTGTAGTTCCCAATCTTTTTTTGCTCATGCCCCACCTAATCACCTCTATTCGAAAAGTGAACCCCTACACATGCAGAGGAAGCCTAAAAGTCCATTAACTTGGTTTAAAAAAAGGTTCCAATTGCCCCCATTAAAAATCAAATTGCCTCCCTGTGGGGCATGGGAACAACTGATTAAGAGCTTTTGATACTTTGGAACTTTGGAACATATGTTTGGTTTTATAATAAGGGTTTTTAGTTGTTTTAGTATTGGATTGTTACATGCTGTTTTTTATCACTGTTGTTAGCTGCCCCACATCCATGGAGAGGGGCGGCATACAAATCCAATGAATGAATGAATGAATGAATGAATGAATGAATGAATGAATGAATGAATGAATGAATAAATAAATAAACTACCACTTTTAAAACAAATATTATTTAAATTTGAGGCCTGAATTTGTATGATGATTGACCATATAAGGTACCAACTAAAATCCAGGTAAAAATTATGACTCAGATTTTATCATGATATTAAGAGTAAGTACCAAACAGGGTTCTTTCTTATTACTGTATTATTCAATCTAGCTATATAAGCACTAGATATAGCATTTGGATCCAGGGCCGCCATCAGGAATTTTGGGGCCCCATACAGCCTAAGTGTCTGCCCCCCCATTTTTCAATTTGGCCGGGCCCCTGACGCCAGTAGCAGTAATACTGGCCTATTGGCGGCCATGCCTATATCCCCTATATCTTCTCTTCTATACCTATATCTTTTGCTGGTATTCTCTAATAATTATATTTCACTCCTTTATTTTCTCCTCTATTCCCCCTTTAATACATTCTACCTGATTATATTCTCTTTAACCCTCATTGTGTATTATTGTGTATTGGACAAAACAAATAAATAAAATAAAATAAATAATCAGTGGAACAACTTGAGGTTGTGGTGGGGGTGGGATGGGAACTAGCCTCCAAAAGTTGTGCGTCCTCCAACATTGGAAGATTTAAAGAAGAGATTGGATAACCATTTCTGAAAAGATAGAGGGTTTCCTACCTTAGTAAGGAATTTGACTAGCAGACCTCCAAGGGTGCTATTCTAATTCTATTTTCTCTATTTCCATTCTGTTGCATTATATTGTATTCATTATATTCTATTCTTCTATTTTTCTATATTCTACTTTCCATTCCATTCTATATTCTATTCTGTTCCTACTGTATCCCATTCTATTCCCTATTCTATTCTTCTATATTACATACTCCATTCTATTCTATATTCCATTCTATTCCATTTCGAAAGCCCTGGGTAGCTTTGAGAAGGGTGGCATAGAAATATAATAAATAAATAGAATAAGTGAATTCTTCTATATTCCATTCCTTTCTGTATTCTATTCTATATTCTATTCCATTCCATTGTATTATATTGCAATGAACCAGAACCAATCTCAATTCTTTACCCTTCAACCTAATGAGAAACATGTGCAGCTTTTCCTGCAGCTGATGTCTTTTCCAGCATACCCATTCTCACGGTCCCGAGTCCATTAAACCTTGGTTAGAAAGAACCCTTTTGCCTGCCTCTTTCTCCCTCCCTGAAATCAATTACTCTCCAATATACAGTATTGGGAGAAAGGATATTCTATCAAACTTTGATTAGGGTTACACCGAACTGGGATCCTGGCAAAGGGCAGGAACATACATGCATACATACACCCGCCCCACCTCTCTTGCTCGTAGTCCGACCTGGCTCTGCTCCGCCCGCCACTGCCTTCCCATTTCCAAGGACCAGAGGAGCTCCGCCCGGCTGCTCGTGCCCGATTTTGTCTCCGCAGCGTTTGGGAGCCGCCACCCGCCCGCCTCATCCTCCAGGCGGAGGCTGCTCCAGAAAGGCCCCTGCTGCTCTCGCCCGGGGCCTTCACCTTTGGCAAGACGGCAATGGAAATGGGCTGCCTGCGGGCGGTGGCGACCTTCCTTCCTCCCGCTCGCCCTCCAGCCATTCCCTTCGGTTGCAGCCGGGCCCCTCTGACAGCCCCCCGCTGTGGGAAGCTACCAGCACAGCCCTCCTGCCCGCCAGCCCCCCCTCACCTCCTGCTGTCTCCCTCTCCCGTCCTGTCCAGCCCCCCTCCCCCCGCAAATATCACCCATACTGGAGCCCCGCGGGGTGACCCAGAGGCCCCTTGGGAGGATTGCCTTACCAGAGGAGGGTCTTGTGTCCCGCGGTAAAGGCTGCCTGGCTGCCACCTGTGGCACCTCAGGTCTCCGCGCATCTAGTCCCCGCACCCACCTCTCCTGGGGGGGTCCGCCGCTCTGTCCCTTCGCCGTCCCTCGATGGGCCCAAGCTGCTCTCTTTCTCAAGCAGAGCAGATGGCAGAGAGGGTCTCCCGGCGGCTAATTGAATTGTTCTGGGCCCACCGAGGGCCACTACCAGTAATACTGGCCTATCGGCGGCCCTGTGCACAAGTGCAAGAAGCTGCTGACTGGGCGCCAGAAGGCCGGCCGGCGGGCCCCCCTAATTGCTCAATTTGGCCGGGCCTGTTACGCCACTCCCACTAGTCCCAGTCTATCGGCGGCCCTGTTTGGATCCTACAGCCAGATTCCTGGGATAAAATTAGGTAACAAGATATATCTTTTAAATCAAAGATGATATGGTTCCGACCCTCTTAAGCAGGAGTTAGAGGAATTTGCACAAGTATTAGGACTGCACTTAATTTTCACAAATCACATCTGGTTTTTTTTACTGAAAGAAAATTTATACGGTTTTAGGAATGCCAATAGTATATACATCTTTACATATATAGAAATTGCTATTACTAAGAATTTTAGTAAACTACTAATTATTTGCTAATGAATTTTTACTAACATGAAAGAAATTAAAAATGTGGATGTGAATGCGAAAAACTGGGCTTTAAAAAAATTTAATACATTGGAGTGAATTACAATAGTAAAAATGAAACCCTTTTCATGATTCAACCTTTTATTTCAATGCTTGCCTGTGAAAATTCCAATAGAAGGAAGGGAGGAAGGAGGGAAGGAAAGAAAGAAAGGAAGGAAGGAAAGAAAGGAAGAAAGAAAGAAAGAAAGACTTTTGCTTTCATGTGTAAATAAAAATATTTTATATAGATCTCAGAACCAGAGAGGCAGAGAATTTTATTAAGCAGCACAGTTAAGGCAAATGATTCCATTTATTCTCTCTCTCCCCCCCCCATACCTATAACAATAAATAGATAGATATAGATGATAGATAGATACTGTAGATAGATAGATGGATAGATAGATAGATAGATAGATAGATAGATAGATAGATAGATAGATAGATAGATAGATAGATAGATAGATAGATAGATAGATAGATAGATAGATAGATAGATAGATGTATCAGTGAAGACCTGGAATGGTAGGGTGGTACATTTTGGTACCGATTTTGGAGATGTGTGCACCGCTGCGCATCCCTAACATGCACATGTGTGCCCCCATGCTAGATTTGCTTGCTGATACATCTATATATTTATCTATATATCTCATGTGAAGATGCTCGTGTGAGCAAGATTTCAGTGCTTTTTCGCTGATTTTTTGCTTCTGTGCATGCGCAGAAGTAAAAATATCACTGAAAATCACAGAAATCTCACTCATGCATGATTTTGCTTGCTGTACATATGCAGCTGCCAAATCACGTGCCGGGTTCCGCAGGCACATAACGGGCTTGGTGGGTGCACTGATAGTGCCAAAGATGGTAGACCTTCTCTGAGATGTGTATGCACAGACATTTTTTTGCCAACCGCTTTCAAGGAGTGGTGACCAGAGAACCGGTTCAGGGGCATGGCCATCGGCAATTGGGGGCCAATATACACTACCAATTCGGGTGAACCGTTCCAAACTGGCAGCAACCTACCACTGATTCCATTCTATTCTTATGTAAAGGGGAAAAGAAAAAGAAAAGCATCAACTTCTTACTCGTTTTGTTGCAGTAGAACAAGGTAATAATATACAACTGCAGCTCGTTGATTTAACATAATAATATACACCAGCCATTTCTATAACAACACACCTATCTGATCAGCAAAACCCAATATCAAAGATTCATTTTTTTTCACACCAAGCACAAAATTTTCCAATTCATTTTTTTTTACAAAGTCATAGCCATAGCTTTTAAGTATCCAAATTAAACCCTTCTTTCAATCGTAAATATATAAACCAATGGCAAAAACGTCCTTCTAATTTTATAGCTCCGGGGTACAATGCTGGGTCCTTGGTGTTCTCTGAGCTTGGTTGTTTTTCGCAGATGTTTCATTACATAATCTAGGTAACATCATCAGAATGTTACTTAGTTTGGGTAATGAAACATCTGCAAGAAAATAACCAAGCTCAGACAAGCTCAGAACTAAAAAGCAATAAGACAAATATGGAATATATGTATAAAGATTTTGTAAAAAAATGAAATGAGAAATGAGATAGTAAATATGTGAAAATGTCTTTATGAGAATAAAAATAAAAAAACTTTTTCAAAACAAAAAAGGGCAACTTCAAGGACCTTTCAGCACTGATATCCCTCAAGGAATTGCTCAAGACTGGATCTCTACAGCTCACCAATGTGAGACAGTATCTCTATTTGGGAAACCAAGTCATTTCACTGAAGCATCAAAGGAATGAATGCTATTTTGGCTTGCCACTTAAATCTGGTGAAAAAGTAGAAATCTCTTTCTGGATCTAGATCAAGAGATGATTGTTTCAGGTGGGAGATCTGCTTTAAAAGTGGGCTTCAACTGAAGCTGGGTCACCTGGAAACACTTATTTTAAGCTCTATGGCAGAGATGGCAAACCTTTTTTTTGCTTGGGTACCAAAAGGGTGCGCACATGCACGAAAATGCATACACCCGTGCCCACACTCATAATGCTATGTCCTTCCTCCACGCAGGCATGCACTGTCACGCTGAAAATTGACAGCCTCTCAGAGACATTGAGTAATGAAAGAGTTAAATATGTGTGCCTTATTAAGATCCTCCTATTATGATGTAATATCCTGCCAGCTCACTTCCTTCTTCTTCAATTCCTTACTCTATTCTCTTTCTATCCTCCATTATGTAAAGACGTATTTTTTGAGCTGTCCCTCGAGACATGTTTTATTTCTGTTTTTACAATAAAGATATCTTGTTTTGAACAAATGACTAAGGCTTTTATCCATCGACTCTGTGGGGTTAAGGTTCTAACGGACTTTAATCACTCACAAACTGCGTCATGCACAACCCCCCACTGCCCTCCTGCACATGCACACAGGTCTCACTGAAGCCTCCAGACTCTCAGTAGTCTCATTGGGCCACTTGTTACCCTCCCCAGGCTTCAGGAAAGCCTCCAGAGCCTGTGGTTGGCGAAAAACGGCCCAATGGCCCAACCAGAAGTTGGGAAACAAACTTCCAGTTGGCCAGTTGGACCATTTTTTGGCATCCACAGGCTTTGGAGGCTTTCTTGAAGCCTGGGGAGAGCAGAAACAGCCTCTCCCTGCCCTCCAGAAGGCTGAAAATCAGCTGGCCAGCATATACATGCATATGTGCATTGGAGCTGACATAGGGTAAATGCATGCCCACAGATAGGGCTTTCTGTGCCACCTGTGGCACCCATGGCATAAGTTCACCATCATGTCTCTATGGCAAGGGTGTCAAAGTCATGTTGTCATGGCAGTGTCACGTAAGATATTGGACCTTTTTTCTCCTTTGCTAAACTGGGTGTTGGTGTGGCTGGCAAGTGACACATCTGGCCGGTAGGCTGGGAATTTGACAGACCTGCTGTATGGGGATCTAATTCATCCTTTCTAGAGTTTGTCACATAGCCATAACTTTCACTACACATGCACATTTCAGCATATGCACTAAGCAAAAGATACAACAAAATGCTTCTATGAAAGTAGCAAAATTTTTATATAGTATCGCAAAGAGGTTTTGCTTCAGTGGATTAGTAATTAGAATTGAAAGCTTTCTCACTCAGAATCCTCATATGTGATATGCTTTTTGTTATCTATGATTTGGAAGAATTATACTCAGGTGGCTTTCACACACATAGTATAGAGGAGATTCCAAGACATTTTCATTTATATCTGAAAATGCTCAACAATTTATTTGCCAAATGTAGCCTTTGTTTAGTGTGTATTTATCTTTGAAAGAGTTTTTGGGTTCAAGCCCACCCTCCATTCATTTTGTATATAGAGAAAGGATTCACTCTCTATCAAAATGTTTAACTCAATTAAATGGATGTTCTTCCAATGAAAATAATAGTTAACAGCAATAATAATAAACAATGGTTATATACTTGCCTTTATAGCCAAACTCATGCTGGTTATAAAAACAAGGAATGTGAGAAAAGATGGCTTTAAATTGCTATTAATCTTCTGCACCTAGTGTGGCAACCTATTACTTCTTGCTTTCTTTTCCTCTTTCTCCTGTCTGTTGTGTACCTTTTTTGCCTCAGATTTATTTTTTTCCTTAATTTCTCTGTCTTTACTTTTCCTTCCTTTGATGATTAGTCTAAACTCAAATTGCCAGCTAGCTAGCCTTACTTAAGCTCAAATCAATCAATCAATTTATTTATTTATTTATTTATTTATTTATTTATTTATTTATATTTGTGTGTTTGTTTGTTTGTTTGTTTGTTTAGTTAATTTATTCGACTTGTATGCCACCCAATCCCAAAGGACTCAGGGCAGCTTACAAAATAATATGATAGAATACAAAAAGATACAAGCAATAAGAAAATGTCGAATATAACATCTAAAGCTAAACCCCGTAATAAAACCTATTTATATAAAAACAGTCATAATCATACCCATACACACCATTCATACAGTTTGGCCAGGAAAGATGTACCATTCATGGCCCCCAGGCCTGCTGGCAAAGCCAGGTCTTTGTGGCCTTATGGAAGACCAGTAGGGTGGGAGCAGTATGGACATCGGGGGGTAGTTGTTTCCATAGAGCTGGGGCAGCCACAGAGAAGGCCCTCCCCTGCAGTCCCGCCGACCTGCATTGCTTAGTCGATGGGACCTGGAGGAGGCCGACTCTGTGTGCTCCTATTGGTCTCTGGGAGGTTTGTGGCAAGAGGCGGTCCCATAGATAGTCTGGCCCTGAGCCATATACGGCTTTATAGATAATTACCAACACCTTGAATTGTGCCCGGAGACTAATAGGAAGCCAGTGCAGCTCATGGAGCATAGGTGTTATATGGGTATACCAAGGAATACCCATGACAGCTCTCGCAGCTGCATTCTGGACTATTTGCAGTCTCCAAACACTCTTCAAGAGTAGCCCCATGTAGAGCGTGTTGCGATAATTGAGAGGGGAGGTGATGAGGACCTGAGTGACTGTGTGTAGAGTCTCCTGGTCCAAATAGGGCCACAACTGGTAAACCAGGCAAATCTGGGCAAAGGTCCCCCTGGCCACAGCCAAAAGTGGATGGTCAAGACTCAGCTATGGGTCCAGGAGGACACCCAAGTAGCAGACCCTGTCTGAGGGGGACAATGTTCCTCCCCCCAAACAATGGATGGACATATTGAGGAGTCCTTGGGAGGAAATGCCCACAGCCACTTGGTCTTGTCTGGGTTGAGCTTGAGCCTGCTGGCCCCCATCCAGATCCTTACAGTTTCCAGGCACTGGCACATCAAAGCCACTGCTTCACTGAATTGGCATGGGATGGAGATGTATAACTGGGTATCATCAGCGTACTGATGATACATCATCCCATGCAGCTGTATGATCTCGCCCAGCAGCTTCATGTAGATATTAAATAGGAGGGGGCAGAGGACAGACCCCTGAAGCACCCCACAAAGGAGGGACTGAGGGATGGACCTCTGCCCCCCCACTAACACCGACTGCAAACGACTGGAGAGATAGGAGGAGAACCACCGTAAAACGGTGCCTCCCACTCTCAATCCTTCCAGTCGTCGCAGAAGTTAAATTGCCAGTTAACCTTACTTAAGCTTTCAGTTAGTTTATTATTGAGGAACCTGCCATCAGCCCTTCTTTGCTTCAGCCACTTTGACTAGAGCTTACCTATCTAATGGCTCAGAACATTTGGAACAGGAATCTGGAGAATGTAATGTTCAAGAATCAAACAAATAAATAAAACATCCTAATAATTTTACATGGTAAAATCTTATTGTCTGGCCAGCTAAATAAATATTTAGGATGATAGCAACCAATCTCCTCAACACTGAATAGCTTGAGAATTTAATTTCCACAATTTCCATAACTTTAGGGTTGATGATAATGTTACCTGTTAAATCCTGTAAATTCTGTAATGTTCTATAATGTTCTGTATCTGGGTTAACTTGTTAAACAAGAGTTGTTAAGCAGAATTGAAAGAAACCATAGGCATTGTTTACCTGCTTCCTATTGGCTGCTGTAGAGGGCGCCAAAATGGAAGAGCTGTCAGCCGCCGGCTGTTGCTGAGGGAAAGTCTTTAAATAGCCGAGCTTCTGGTCTTACGCGCTTCTTCTGTAACTCGCGTATACAGTGAAAGTGTTTTTCCGCTCGCTCAGAGCCTGTTGAGAATAAAAGGGATTTTACTTGGAGACCGTGTTTCTCGGTTATTTCATTGGCGACGAGGGTCTTAGCGGTGATTTTTTTTTTAGGAAAAAATCAATATGTCGACCCCTTCGCTTATTCAACCTCCCGAGTTGTTTGACCCGGAAAGGTCGACTTGGGCAGCCTATATGGCTAAATTTGAGATTTTCCTGGAGGCTGCCAGTCTACATATGGCTGAGGACAGCAGGAAACGCGCTTTATTTTTGAATTACTGCGGCACGCATATTTTTGAATTGGCCGGGACTTTGACAGATCCCGAACCTCCTAATGCTGTACCATGGGCTACTTTACAAGAAAAATTGGCTGCCCATTTTAAACCGACTAAGCCGCCCATAGTTTATAGGCATCAATTTTCCCGTATGTCTCAATCAGATGGGGAATCTATTAACCAGTTCGCGACAAGGCTCTGCACTATCCTGGCGAAATGTCAATTTGACAATCCGGAAGCCAGATTGACGGACGCCCTCATTTTTGGGATGCGAAACGTTACCATAAGGAACAAGCTATTGGCAACTGAGAATTCCACCTTACAAGACGTGATTAAAGCTGCTCAGACAGCTGAGGTAGCTGAGGCTGCGGCAGCTGATTTAAAATCCAATGACAAGCTGCAAACTGTTTTTAAGATAACAGACTCTCAGCGTCCCTCGGCTCGCCGCCTACCTGAAGTGCAGCTCGCCGACTATGAAGGCTACAACGACCACTGCTGCTACCTTCGAGGACCGCCAGAACGACAAGCCAGGTCAACTTTTCCTGCCTGCGCCGGATGCAGAGGGCAACATCAACGGTCGCGCTGCCCCTTTAAGGACGCCTTCTGCTACAGATGCGAAAAGAGAGGCCACATCGCCGCCGCTTGCCGTGCTGCCTTGCCAGATGACAACTCTTCTCCACAAGGTCAACAGCCTTCCTTTCCTGCTCCCCGAGCCTACCGTCCTTTCCGACCACAAGGACGGGGTTTCCGCCGCCCTTGGAATTCCAGAGGTAACCGCTTTTTCAGTGGTTCTACAGTTTACCCTCCTGCCCCTAATAAAATTGTTGTCCCCATCCTTTTAAACCATCAGCCGTGCCATATGGAATTGGACACTGGCTCGAAATATACGCTAATGCCCTGGCATAAATTACATTTGTATATACCAAGTTTGGCACGGGACAATTTGCAACCTTTGGACATTGCTATCAATGACTTCCAGGGTCACCCAATTAGGGTTTTGGGTAAAGCCAGGGTTCCTATTACCTTTAGAAATGTGAACCATGTTCTCCCTCTGTTAGTAGTGGACGGGGCTAATCATTCCCTTCTAGGGTTGGACTGGATGGCACCTTTGGGATTAGCAGTAACGGGTCTTAACAAATTGACATATTCTACAGCCCCTGATTTTGTCACTGAATTTCCTGAGGTTTTCCGTGCTGGTCTGGGTACCTTTAAAGGACCTCCTATTTCTTTTTCATTAGACCCTTCTGTTCCTCCCGTTAGATTAAAACCTCGCAGGGTACCCTTGCCCTTGCTAAGTAAGCTAGATGAACAATTAACAAAACTGCAAGCACAAGGTATATTGGTTCCGGTGGAACATGCACCCTGGGAAACACCAATTGTAACCCCGCTGAAGCCAGATGGCTCCCTACGAGTTTGTGCGGATTACAAATCCACTATTAATAAGGCTTTACAGCACAACTCGTATCCTATTCCTGTGGTGCAGCAGCTGTTACACACCTTGGGGTCTGGGAAAATCTTCGCGAGGCTGGACCTTGCACAGGCTTACCAGCAATTGACAGTGGACGAAGCCACTGCCTTATCACAGACTATTGTAACGCACAGGGGTGCTTTCAAGTGTACGCGCCTGCAATTTGGAGTGAGTGTTGCTCCTGCTATATTCCAGCGGTTAATGGAGCGCTTATTGGGGGGCCTTGATGGGGTGGTCCCTTATTTCGACGACATTTTAATTTGTGGTGACACCTCTGCCCAGCTGCACAGTCGAATTAGACAGGTACTCACTAGATTGAGAGATAAGGGTCTGCGACTGAAACCAGAAAAATGTGTGTGGGGAACCCCTTCAGTAGAATTTTTGGGATTTCGTATAGATGCTGCGGGCATTCACCCCACAGAAGAAAAAGTTAGAGCCATTAAAGAAGCACCTGCCCCAACTTGTAAAGCAGAGCTGCAAGCCTTTTTAGGGCTATTAAATTTTTATGCTGTTTTTCTAAGACAGAAAGCCTCTGCAGCTGAACCCCTACATAGGCTCCTCCATAAAGGGACAGAGTGGCACTGGGGTGAGAAGGAACAACGGGCTTTTAACATGGTTAAAGATCTTTTGTCGTCCCATAGCTTAGTAGTGCAATATAGCTCAACCCTCCCTGTGAGGCTCACATGCGACGCTTCTCCGTACGGGGTGGGCGGTGTGTTAGCCCATATTTTTCCTAATGGGCAGGAGGCTCCAATTGCCTATTTTTCTAGAACACTGTCTGGGGCTGAGCGCAATTACGCGCAGATTGATAAGGAAGCTTTGGCGTTGGTAGCCGGAGTGAAAAAATTTCATCATTATCTCCTAGGGAGACCTTTTCAATTAGTTACAGACCACAAGCCTCTCTTGGGTCTGCTAGCCACGGGACGGCCAACTCCTCCCTTCATGTCTCCCCGTATGTCCAGATGGGCTATTTTCCTAGCTGCATATGACTACCAGCTCATTCATAAAGGGGGATCTACTATTAATCACGCAGACGGCCTTAGTCGCTGTCCATTGGGACAGAGAGTAGAAGACCCAGCCCCCGCTGCAGAGGTACTCCTTATTGAATTAGATAAGTCTCCTGTGGTCACTGCCAGACAGGTGGCATTGGAAACCAAGCAAGATAAGATTTTGAGCAGGATTCTGAATTACATTTTAAAAGGCTGGCCAGCAAATGGGGACGATCCCTTAATAAGTGAATTTAAAGCAAAGAGGCTCGAACTATCAGTTATGCATGATTGCATTCTCTGGGGGGAGAGAGTGGTTATTCCTACTGCCCTGAGACCGCGGGTTATGAAATTGCTACATGAGGGACACCCAGGGGTGGTGAGGATGAAGGCATTGGCAAGGGGGTATTTGTGGTGGCCAGGTTTGGATAAAGAAATTGAGAACTGGGTGGCCACATGTGGCCAGTGCCAAGAAACGCGGCCAGACCCGCCTAAAACCACCCCTGCACAGTGGGACAGTCCCCAAGGGCCATGGTCTAGGGTGCACATTGATCTGGCTGGACCAGTGGGGAATCATATGTTTTTAATCCTGATTGATGCGTATTCAAGGTGGCTTGAAATAGTGCCATTAACATCTACCACATCCTCAGCAGTAATACATGTATTAAGGAAGTTATTTACAACACATGGGTCCCCGGACATATTAGTCTCGGACAACGGGCCCCAATTTACATCTAAACAATTTGAGGTGTTCCTAGCTGGTCTTGGGGTCCGACATGCACTCACCTCGCCCCACGCAGCGTGGTCTAATGGAGCAGCAGAACGTTATGTTCGGGTGGCCAAAGAGGCCATTAAGAGGTCAGCCCCAGGTGACATCCAGGAGAGATTAGACACGTTCTTGCTGACCCAACACATAACACCTAGTATGACTACTGGGAAAAGCCCTGCTGAGTTGCTAATGGGGAGGAGGTTAAGATCACCCTTGGATAGGCTGCACCCCTCCTACATCAAATTAAAACCGGACAATGTACTAATACCTGAGCGTGCAGTGGCCGTGGGACAAAAGGTATATGTTAAAAATTTTGATGCAGGAAAGCATT
This sequence comes from Erythrolamprus reginae, assembly GCF_031021105.1. NCBI lineage: Eukaryota > Metazoa > Chordata > Lepidosauria > Squamata > Dipsadidae > Erythrolamprus > Erythrolamprus reginae. The sequence continues at coordinate 236,226,204 of NC_091950.1, forward strand.
GGGAAAGTGGCATTGTGCAAGACCAAACAGGTCCCAAAACATATATGGTGAAATTACTAGATGGCCGCCTCTGGAAAAGGCACATTGACCACATTATGGGGAGAGTGGAGAAAACCGAGAGTGAAGGACATAAAGATAACACTCATCCCCTCCCCACAGGGAATTTCGCAAGGACAAACAGGAACCCGGAACCAGTTGATTGGGACTTACCTGGGGGAAATAGCCACTCCAGCGCTGCCTCAGCTCTGCCATCTTCTGGTCTTAGAAGCAACGCGTCTGCAGGACGAGAGGAACCATCTTCGTCGGTGGACACACAAGTCATGAGCGACCCTAGACGGTCAGATCGGACTTCGCGAAGACCCCCTCATTTAGAAGACTTTGTTACTTACTTGACCGAATAAAAATCTGTAAAATCATCCAGAAGGGGGAGGGGTGTTAAATCCTGTAAATTCTGTAATGTTCTATAATGTTCTGTATCTGGGTTAACTTGTTAAACAAGAGTTGTTAAGCAGAATTGAAAGAAACCATAGGCATTGTTTACCTGCTTCCTAATATTTAGGATGATAGCAACCAATCTCCTCAACACTGAATAGCTTGAGAATTTAATTTCCACAATTTCCATAACTTTAGGGTTGATGATAATGTTACCCATTCAATGATGTGATCTTGCACTGTCTTTTTGAGTTTTTCTGTGCACTGGCTGGTGTCAGCTTTTATGGTAACATTAGAGTCAATACAGAGTTTTCTGAAATCCTGGCTTTGATCACCACTGTCACACCAGTCCTGAATGTACCAAGACCCCCTCCGTTTAATTTTACAGAAAAGAGGGCTAGAACCTGGGTTTCCATTTACAAGCCTTCACCCACATTTTCTCTATTCCTTATCCCCTCCCAAAGTTTATAGCCCAATGAAGATAAGACAATCAATAGCACATGATGAAATGCCACTGAAGGCAGAGAAGTTATTCTTTCTTGTACTGTAAAGTACGGGTAGTCCTTAACTTGCAACATTTTGTTTTGTGTCCATTCAAAGTTATGACAACACTGAAAAAAGTGACTAATGATCAATTTCGCACTTACGGCCATTACAGCATCCTCACAGTCACATGAACAAAACTCAGATGCCTAGCAACTTTCTCATATTTATGACATTTGCAGTGTCCATGAGTCTTGTGATAATGACCTTCTGCCAACGGGGAAGCCACATTTATTTATTAACTGAGTGACTAACTTGACAACTGCACTTAACAACTGTGGCAAGAAAGGTTATGAAACGGGGCAAAATTCACTTAACCACTGTCTCACTCAGCTACAGAAATTTTGGGCTCAGTTGTGGTTGTAAGTTGAGGATGACCTATATTTACTTATAGCTCAGGGTATCACAATTATAAAAGAGCTAAGAGTGAAAACAAAGGCTCAGAATAGAGCTTATTCTTTTGTTGTTGTTGTTGTTGTTAAAAACATAGACATAATCAGAGAAGAGCTACCAAACCTTTTACTACCGCACTGTGGGGGTGGCTTATGCAGGACACCATGCATTTTCTTTCAACATCTTTCAGTGCAAATTGGGTGCTCTGGGGTAGAGCTCCATTTTCACTACCCCACTGCGTTCCCCCTAGTCCGGGCAGTAGCCCACCCCTGGACATAATACACAAAGCAGGCATAATTTTTCCCTTAAATTCTTTTTTTGGGGGGTGGAGGGGGGGAATGAAGCAATGCTGCTGAAGTATATGTGTATATTCAATGGGTGATGCATATACTGCAATGTTAATCATTAATTTCACTGCTATTAAAATATAATAGGACTGTTTATAAGCATAGGCGTATTTGAAGAAAAGTTAATTTGTGTTCCCATAGGCCTGTTTCTATAATTTTCAGAAGGGATTAAAAAAATACACTCCTTCTTTTGCTGGAGTCAGTGTCTACTGGCTTCAGCATATTTTGCCACCATTGGTGCCCTTCGAACTGAATGGGAAAATGTAACATTCATCTTCTAAAGCCAGACTATTTTTATTACATTTGAGGTCATGAAAGCCAATTTCTCTGTAATATGTGTCACAACCTGGAAATCTGCAGCCTGGCAGACTTTATTCTAGCTCTCAGTAACTTTCTGTGTTAGAGTTTTAAAGGTGACCTAGGGAAATAGCTGAAGACAGGTTGGTTCATCAAAACTGGGGACTTACTTTGAAAATTAACATTTGATAACTTAGTAAGGTATCAGTCACAGAGAAATGTCTAGAAGTTTGGCTCCAAGTAGATTTGCTGAATTAGATGAGCTATGGATTGATTGAGCTGGAATACCCCATTTATATGAACTTTCAGCTTCAAAAGGACAGTTCTGTTGAATGGCAAGTTTCTAGACTTCTGGTGGTGAACGTCTTAACAGTGTGTGCTGTGGGAACTGGCTCTGGAACCACAGCATGAATTTCTGCTGTCATGTGTCCATTCGGGGCATTGCAGATTCCAAAAAGATGTGTGAATTTGTGGGGGACACTCTGGAGCTGAGGTCTTCAAACTTAGCAACTTTAAGCCTTGTGGACTTCAACTCCCAGAAATCTCCAGCCAGCATAATCAGCTAAGGAATTTTGGGAGTTGAAGTTCGCAAGTCTTAAAGTTGCCAAGTTTGGGGACCCTTGCTCTGGAGAGTCTCAGGAGAATCTCCCCCACCCCAATCCATCTGGAGGACAACTGCCTCATTTGACAGGTTCAAAGTGAAGACAGCCACACAGCAGGAAGCAGAAGAGGGATTTTTATTGTGAAAATCAGAATAAACTAAATCCTAAAAACCTTTGGAACTTGGTAAGAATGACAACAAATAATTTAAACTATGCACTAAGATCGAGACTTTAAAAATGAGTAAGCGGTGTTTGCTGATGTTGAAACTGAAATTGAAATAACTGATAGCACACAAATGTTAAGGAAGACAAACAACAATGGAGAAGTCAGAGTAAAAGCGGTGGGAGGAATTACCTTAGATTTCTTTTTGCTATATAAACTTCATTATGCATTCTTCTACTTGGAAATTAGAAGATCTGTGGCTTTTAAATATAGTGAGAAGTGGAACTAACAGGTAAAGATGGAGGAACTAAGAAGTGAAAGAGTCACACTTCCAGAAAAGAAGTCATTAAACTAAGTGGATTTCCAACAGTTTAGAGAGAAAGGAAAAAATCTACAGAACTGGACTTGGGGATAATTTTGATATTAGATTTTTTTCTTTGGATCTAAAGATTTAAAAGACAAATTTTATTGCAAAAGAAGAAGGAATATTTGACTAAGAGAAAGGCAATTTAAATTAACTGTTATACATAACGGAAGAGACGATAATGCTAATAGGTGACTAAGCAAATTTCTTTCTTTTTAGATATTTTTATTTATTTTCCACTTTTAAAAAAGAAAACACAATAGTAAGTACAGAAGAAAATCAAATAAAATTAAATTAATAGTAGTATATACAGATATTAGTGTTACGTTAGCATTAAATTCACTATATTTATATTATAGCAAAATTTTTGTTGTGAGTAATAGGACTGATTGACATTAACTGGCAAAAAAGACTGATAAGTATTATGTAAGATATCCACAGTCTGAGAATAGTAGTCTCTGCATTTGCCACCTTGGGTCTTATTTTTGTGCCCCCAGAGTGTCATTTCTTATTTTCTCTTTTTTTTTTAATATATATTTTTAATTGATTTTTAACAATTTAACATCACACAACATAAAACAGTGCGTAGTGAATTGTGCCCACCACCCCGACATACACACATTCCCCACCACCAAATTGGGGGTATTTCTTGTATAGTCCACTTAACCCAAGAGCAATATATCTGTTTACATGTTATAGAGTGATTCCAATTTATTTCTTATAGCTTGGTCTCGGATTCTGCTCGTCATATAACGTCTTACCTTGTCCCACCAGCTGATTTCTTATTTTCTCAGAATGCGAGAGAGTTGACTGAGTGGGAGATAACTGTCTACTAGAAGATGGGGCAAA